>NW_004949220.1:555779-563949 GCF_000317375.1 Microtus ochrogaster | reverse complement strand
AACTTGGGGGGCAGGGTGGGGACGAGTAGAACACAGGACACCCTGCTGCACAGGCTGAAGGTGGGTGTGCTCCCTTACCGGAGGTCCTTGCGGCCTGCCCCGTAGGTAGGCTCTCACCGCTCTGGGTGGGTAGCCCGTTCAGATGGGATTCCTCAGCAACTAAACGCAGAATTGTTGTTGAATTCTAACTTTATTTCATGGTGATCCAGTAGTACACAGGTGTTTAGTACAATTTCTTTGTATCTATGGATGTTTGCTTTGTTACCAATTATGTGATGAATTTTTGAGAAGATTCCATGAGATGCTGAGAAGAAGGTACATTCTTTTCTGTTTGGGTGGAATGT
This sequence comes from Microtus ochrogaster, assembly GCF_000317375.1. Classification (NCBI taxonomy): domain Eukaryota; kingdom Metazoa; phylum Chordata; class Mammalia; order Rodentia; family Cricetidae; genus Microtus; species Microtus ochrogaster. The sequence goes on along the minus strand of NW_004949220.1, from coordinate 563,605 downwards.
TCTATAGATGTCTGTTAAATCCATTTGTTTCATTACATCTGTTAATTCTCTTATTTCTCTTTTAAGTTTCTGCCTGGTTGACCTGTCCATTGGTTAATGCGGTGTTGAAATCTCCTACTATTAGAGTGTAGGGTTTGATGTATGCTTTGAGTTCTAGTAATGTTTCTTTTTCATATGTGGGTGCTTTTTATACTAGGGGTATAGATATTCATGATTGAGACTTCCTCCTGATAAATTGTTCCTGTTATGGTTATAAAGTGTGCTTCTCCATCTCTTGTGATTAATTTTAGTTTAAAATCAATTTTGTTAGATAATAGTATAACCACACCCACTTGATTCTTTGGTCCACTTGATTGGAAAACCGTTTCCCAACCCTTTACTCTGAGGGAGTGTCTATCTTTGAGGTTGAGGTGTGTTTCTTGTAAGCAGCAGAATGTTGGATCCTGTTTTCATATCCATTCTCTTAACCTGTGCCTTTTTATAGGTGAATTGAGTCTATTGATATTAAGTGATATTAATGACCAGTGGTTGTTAACTCTGGTTATTTTTTCTGATGGTAGTGTTTTTGTGTTTCCCTTCTTTAAGTTGTGCTGGTGGAGGGTTGTCAGATGTCTGTGTTATCATGGGTGTTGTTGGCTTCCTTGGTTTGTGATTTTCTTTCTAGTATTCTGTAAGGCTGGGTCTGTGGCTACATATTGCTTAAATCTTTTTTTGTCCTTGAATATCTTCTTTTCTTCATTGGTGGTGAATTCAAGCTTTGCTGGGTATAGTAGTCTTGGATTGCGTCCATTGTCTCTTAGTGTTTGGAGCACATATATCCAAGACCTTCTGGCTCTCACTGTTTCCATTGATAAATCAGATGTACTTTTGATAGTTTTCCCTTTATATGTTATTGTAGAAGGGAGCTATGGGCTGTATTCTGCCACCTGGCTCCTGGCCACCTGGCTAGCTTATGCCAAGAAAGAATTACACAGAAACTGTATTCTTTTAAACACTGTTTGGCCCATTAGTTCTAGTCTCTTAATTGCTAATTCTTACATCTTGCCTAAGCCATATTTAGTAATCTGTGTAGCACCAATCTTACTGGGAAAGATTCAGCATGTCTGACCTGGCGGCTTGCTTCATGGTGTTTGCCCTAGAGAGTAGTGGCATGGCGTCTGCCCTGACTTCCCTTCTTTCCAGCATTCTATTTTGTCTACTCCACCTACCTAATTTTCTGACCTATCAGGTCCAAGGCAGTTTCTTTATTAACCAATGAAATCACCTACATCATGTTGTTTCACCTTTTTCCCTTGCAGCTCTTAGTAATCTTTCTTTATTCTGTATGTTTTGTATTTTAATAATTATTTGGGGAGGGGATGCTTTTTTATTTTTTATCCTATTTGGTGTTCTGTATGCTTCTTGTACCTTCATAGGAATATCCTTCTTTAGGTTGAGAAAGTTTTCTTCTATAATTTTGTTGAGTATATTTTCTGGGCCTTTGAGTTGTAATTCTTCTCCTTCTTCTACCTTTATTATTCTTAGATGTGGTCTTTTCATAGTGTTCCAGATTTCCTGGATGTTTGTGTTAAGAATTTCTTGGATTTGTTTTGGTCTTTAATCTATGAGTTTATTTCCTCTATTGTATCTTCAGTGTCTGAGATTCTTTCTTCTATCTCTTGTATTCTGTTGGTTATACTTGTCTCTGTAGTTCCTGTTCATTTACCCAGATTTTCCATACCCTGCCTTCCCTCAGTTTTTGCTTTCTTCATTACCTCCATTTCATTTTTCAAGTCTTGAACTTTTTTCATTACCTGTTTGATTGCTTTTTCTTGGATATCTTTGAGAGATTTATTCATTTCTTCTACCTTATTGTTTGTCTTCTCCGTTCTTTTAAAGCAGTTTTTCACATCCTGTTTAAGGTCCTGTATTATTTTCATAATGTTATGTTTAAAGTCTATTTCTTCTACTTCTTCTGGAATAGGGTATTCAAGTCTTCTTGTTGTGCAATCCCTGGACTCTGATGTTGTCATGTTTCCTTTAAGTTTGTTGGAGGAATTCTTGCTTTGGTGCCTGCCTGTCTCTTCCTTCAAATGCATCTAGGAGAGTCTTGGCTGTCTTGGTCCAATCTATGCGGTGACTGACACTCTGGGTGTATCTCCCCAGTGCAGGAGCAGGAACTGTTTCTGGACCAAGGACCTTGAAGATAATAGGGCAGGCTTGGGGGAGGCAGAGTCTTGTAGATCAAAGAAGCCGCTGCAGCAGGAGCTGGAGGGGCCATGAGCTCTCTTCCCTGTCTGTCTGCCTGGGATGGCATACACTCACCAGTCTGATTTGATCTCCTCAGCACAGGAACATGAACACCTGGTAGTCCAAGGACCCCCGCAGACAAAAAGGCGAATTTGCGCTGGGTCCTGTGGAACAAAGTAGCCCCTGCAGCAGGAGCATGAGGTGCTGTGCACTCCCTTCTGGGGGCCTTGACCTGGCAGGCAGACACTCACCCCTCTGGCTGGAAAGCCTCATTGCAGGAGCAGGAACTGTTCCTGGGCCAAGGATCTTGCAGACAATAGGGCAGGCTTGGGGGAGGAGGCAGGGTCAGTGTGGAGCAAAGAAGGCCCTGCAGCAGGAGCTGGAGGAGCCCTGTGTTCCCTTCTCTGACTGTTTGCCCAGGAATGGCACACACTCACCAGTCTGATTTCATCTCCTCAGCACGTAACAGCAACACCTGGTAGACTGATTACCCCTGAAAGACCCCCAAGGTGGGCTGCCTTTCAGTCTGGAGAGACACCCTTCCAAGGAACAACGAGTCCACTCATGCGGATGCAAACAGCAAGAGGTTTATTGGGTGGGCACAGGTACCTGTGGGCGACAAATCCTTTCAGAGGACTTGCGCACCTTCAGGTTGGGGCAGTGGGTTTTTATGGGGTAGGGCAGCAAAAGCGCGGGTACAGAAGCGAGAGGCGTATTTACAGGGTTTTTATTGGTCAGTTTGAATGTGGCCGAGCTCAGAGCGGGGCAAAGCCCCTAGTTTCCGAGAATTCAGCCGTGGGCTGCCTTGGCTCTTATCTAGGGGAGCCAGGGTATCCACCGTCCCCCGACGCCCGGCCACATTCTTGGTATTTTCCCGGTCCTCCCCCCGCCCTGGCCCAAGCCACAGGGGTCCCTATCTCGTTTTGGTAGCTTTTAAAACTGCCCTTTGTTAAACCCTGAATATTCAGTACAAGCCTTGCAAAATGGCATTTTAGGTGCTAAGTTGTTTAACAAGCTTGGCGGGGGGTCTTTCAATAGGAAAGAGGGCAGCAGAAGCAGATTACAGAAGCAAATGAGTGGTTAGTGGTCAGTTGGAATGGGGCAAGGGGCATAGGTGGTTTTTCCTTTCCCAGCACGATGTATGGCAACAGATTTCCTGTTAATTGATGTCCTGTCTTATCCTATTCTATGGATATAGATAGCCTGCTTTACAGCCAGGGACCCTGACCTCACTCTGTACTTACATTTGTTCGTCAAAAAGCCTTGTGAAATGACATTACCGCAGCTAAGCTGGGATCTTTCACCCCCACAGACAAAAGGTGAATTTGGGGGGAGGGCTGGGTTGTGTAGAACAATGAAGCCCCTGCAGCAGGAGCAGTAGGTGCCATGCACTCCCTTCTGGGGGGCTTTGACCTGGCGGATAGACACTCACCCCTCAAGGTGAAAAGCCTCAGTGCAGGAGCAGGGACTGTTCCTGGGCCAAGGATCTTGCAGACAATAGGGCAGGCTTTGGGGAGGCAGGGTCTTGTGGATCAAAAAAGCCCCTGCAGTAGGAGCTGGAGGAGCCCTGTGCTCCCTTCCCTGACTGTCTACTCAGGGATGGCCAGCATCTGAGATTCTTTCTTCTATCTCTTGTGTTTTGTTGCTTATATTTGTCTCTGTAGTTTCTGTTCATTTACCCAGATTTTCCATATCCTGCCATCTCTCAGTTTGTGTTTTCGTTATTGCCTTCATTTCGTTCTTCAAGTCTTGAACTGTTTTCATTACCTGTTTGATTGCTTTTCTTGTTTTTCTTTGGTATCTCTGAGAGATTTATTCATTTCTTCTAACTTTTTGTTTGTTTTCTCATTCATTTCAAAGGAGTTTTTCACATCTTGTTTAAGGGCCTCTATTATTTTCATAATGTTACATTTAAAGTCAATTTCTTCCACTTCTTCTGCAATAGGGTGTTCAAGTTTTCCTGTTATGTGTGCACTGGAATTCTAGTGTTGTCATGTTGCTTTTCAGGTTATTGGAGGAATTCTTGCATTGGCACCTGCCCATCTCTTCCTTCAAATGCAGCCAGGAGAGTCTTGGACTCTTGTTCCAATCATTGCTGTGACTGACTGTGTACTTCAGGAATTTTCTTGGTCTGCCCTCTCTTAGGACCCATCAGCACTGGAGCTGGCTGTGCTAGTGGATCTAAGGATCCCACAGATGGAAAGGAGTGCCCTCTGGATGGATCTCCTGAGTGCAGAAGCAGAAACACTTCCGGGACAAGGACCTCACAGACAACAGGGCAGGCTTTGGGTAGGGAGGGTCATGTAGAACAAAGAAGCCCCTGGAACAGGAGTTGGAGGGGCCCTGTACTCCGTTCCTGGACTGTCAAGCCAGGTGGGCACACACTTACACCTCTGGATGGGTCTCCTAAGTACAAGGGCAAGGTTGTGTTCAAACTTAACCTTCTTTCCTCACTAAATTCAAGAGGGGTCTGGCTAGCTACGAAGAAACACACAAACCTTCCATTTTAAAAAGTAGGAGGAGGGAATTTTCTCAAAATATAGTAGTTTATGAGCCCCAGTTGATAAACAATAATATTATGTGATTAATTGAATCCATTGGCAGGTTGACATAGAGTGATGGGTAATTGCAACTCTGCTCTCAGCTGTACAACTTGAAGTTAATTTATTTGTAAATAAACCTTGAGGACAAACATTATTTTTATGAACATTTTCTTAAAATTCAAGACTACCGTGTTACATCAAAGCTTTGGTGTTGTAGTTTCCCAGCTGCCCAGATACCTAAAGAAACCACACAGGTACTGTCTTAATTAAATCACTGCTTAATCAGCTACTTAAGCATATTGCTAGCTAGCTCTTATATCTATAATTAGTCCATCCCATTATTTTATATTTTACCACAATGCTCATGGCCTACCAGCAAAGTTCAGCATGTCTGTCTCTGGCAGCGGCTCCATGGCTCCTCCCCTGACTCAGCCTTCCTTCTCCAAGTATTCAGTTTATTTTTCCCCACCTAGCTCTGTTATACCCTATCAGTCCAAGTCAGTTTCTTTCCCCTCTGTATGCAGTTTCATATGTTCTGTATGTTTCACAGCATAGAGAGGGGAATCCCACATCACTTTGGTCTAAATAAATTATCCCTAGGTTTGTTTCTACTATTTTTCAGAATATGTACAGGAATGTGTAGAGTAGGTTTGGTAAATTTTGGTGTTCTAGATGAGTCTGCAAAGGAGTAGGAGGCATTCCTTTGAGTGTCTAACATGATCTGAGCATCCCAGACATAAAACTGAAATGTCTCCAGATAGTGCCAAATGTCCAGTGACGAACAATAATGGCTCCAGTTGAGAGTTATTGGCCTAATACAAAGGAACCTTCCTTTCTTTGCATATGTTGGCTGATTGCATGTCAATATTATTGCTTAACCCATTCATATACAGCTAAAATTCATGAGAATGGATCTAACTCTGCCTTAATGCCAAATGCATCTCTTCACTTTGCTTCCCTTGCTGATGTCCTTGGCATAACTTGAATGGGGTATTTGGTTCCTCCCATAAATATAGGACACAATTCCTGGAAAACATCTGTCAATCTTCAAAAGACAAGCAAAGGAATGTAGAGTGTGGTAACTCTGCTTCTACGTTCCCAATTCTGTCATCTTAAATCTTCCCATTATTTCCCAGTCTAGATAATTCAATGAATCCTTTTCTGTTATCGGGGAAAGACAGTCAGTGGTGTATGTGTCACGGGGGTGGGGGGGTGAGGGGGTTGGGGATTGGTGGGTGGGGAGGCAGTGGTATATTTTCATGCTAATTTAATGCTAATTTAACCTTCTAAGAAATTATTTTTAATGACAATTCTTTATTCTTCCCAAACTCTAAGAATGCCCCATGTTTAACCATCATCATTTTTTGGATTAAAATAATTCTTCTTCTGAAAAAACTTTTAAAGAGCAGCCTGTCTTTTGATAGGAAGTCAAGGAAGAACTTCATGGTCTTCACTGAAATTGTGGCAGTTGCTAAGTTTAGAAAAGATACTCTACATTTATCTTGTTTGTAAAAGATATATTGAACACCTTTCATCAGAAGTAGGTACATAGTTTTCAGAGAGTTTGTTTTCTTAAAAATAGGCTAACTTCTGAATCCAGCCAATGTGGAACACTGAGGCAGAATTACTGTTCCCATCCCTGAAAATGAAATAGGGAGCTCTTTTTGTAATACTAGACACTAATCTCTGGAAAGTGGTGAAACTCAAGGACTAGAGAACAAACGAGATGGATATTGTGCTCGTCTACCTTCCTAATAGGAGATCACAGGGGAATGAATGGGGAACATATTTCCAGTATTAAAAACATGTAACTGAGCATCTGGGGAGACCAGGCAGGCTAGAGGTGACATGCTGGAGTCAAGGATTGCACAGAGATCACTAAAGATCCTCCTAGTGTCTTCAACAAATATTATGCAAAGCTCTAACTAGTACATGTGCAGAAGCAACCCTCTCCATGAAAGGAAAGAAAAGAGAACAGCCTGAAAAATGGGAAAAAGGGATCTGATGTTATTTCAATTTTGCAAGAATTTCATACATGAATACTAATTTTACATTATTTCTATTCCTTCTTTTCCCTTCCAGTTCCTGCCATGTCTTCCTATCTCCTGTTAAATTTATGAACCCTTCTAAAAGTATTGTTATTTTACACACACACACACACACACACACACACACACACACACACACACGACACAAGGTAGACACTTTTGTACACTCTGTCAACATTCTCATAGGGATTGGGAGAAACTGACATTTTGCTGAGCCTGACCTGGAGAAGACATTGCCATTCTAATGGATCTGAGGCACTGGGATCCTTGACATGGCTATGTTCATGTCAACAAACCACATTTACTTAGGACTTCATCCACTACCCATGTTCAGCAGCCTTAAAAAGACCATAAATTCCATATACAGGGAATACCACTTATAATGTTGTTGCCTTACTTTTGAGAGAATAACTACACCTTCATCAAACAGTTTCCTACATATCTTAAAACAAGACTACAAAAGAACAGTGTCTAACGTCATTCAAGAACAAAGCTCAAGAATATTTGTGAAAAATCTAACACTCTACAAGGTCATTTCAATCTGGCACCTAATATAATGTGTCTAGGCATGGAGAAAACTGAATGCTGACTCATAATGAGAGCAATTAATCCATCAAATTGATGGATGTAGAATGGAAAAAATGCTGGCAGAATAGAGCATTCAAAATAGTTTAAAGTACAGTGAATATGCTTAAATTTAAGTTGGCATCTGGGAGAAAAGAAATCCCAAACTTAACTTTTAGAGAGTGAAAAGTACAGTATCTGACATTGAAAGCACATTAGATCTAGAATGATTTGCAAAGGGAAATATAAGCCAATTTGGAGATTATAGTAGAAATCCAAAATAAAGAGAATGTCCTATTAAATAAACAGATCGTTGGGATCTTTGTAAAACTGCAAGGATCTAAACATACATGCAAGAAGAGTCTCAAAGAAAGAAATGTGGGCAGAAAACATCAGTTTTTTTTTAATTTATTTATTTATTGAGGATTTCCGCCTCCTCAGA
>NW_004949220.1:551325-552573 GCF_000317375.1 Microtus ochrogaster | reverse complement strand
GATAAGACACAGGTGGACACTGATATTTTTTTGTATCTGTGGAGGTTTCCTTTGAGAAAACATCAGTTTTGAAAAATTTCTAAATATGATAAAACTATATACTGGTAGATTAAAGGGCACAATAAACCCAAAGCATAAAAAACAACAATCATCATGCCAAAGGAAATAATAACTAAATTATTTAAACTTCTCAAAAGAATAGTAACTGAAAGTATCTAGAAAAAATGTATGTTATGTTCAGAACATAAGTTAAGTACAGCAGTTGATTTGCTTTCAGAAACAAGCAAGACAGCTCAGCAGGTAAAGGTGTTTGCTGCCAAGCCTGATGATGTGTCATCCATCTCTGGGACTCACAATGGAATAAGCAAGGACTGACTCCAGCAAGCTGTCCTCTGATCTCTACATACCCGCAGAACCACCCCTCCAAAAAATGTTAAAAGTGGTTTAAAAAATCTTAAAGAAACAATGCAAGAGAGAAATTAGACAGAACACCTTAAAGTACTGATGAAGGGAGAAAATTTTAACCTAAAACCTTCTTTCCCTCCCTCCTTTCCTCTTCCTTCCCTCCCTCTCTCCCTCATTCCCCCTCCTCCTTTTGTTCAGGGTTAGAGATGGAACTCTGGTCTTGTGCTGGTTATGTTGTCCCTCTACCACTGAGCTGCATCCCCAGCATCCAAACTAGACCTCTACAATCAATGAAAATAGCCTTTTCTTGTAATGGCAAACTATTGATACTTTTTAACATAGACAGTCTAAACAAATACATTATTAGGGTCCTGAGACATAAAAATGGCAGAAGATATAAAAATGAGTAAAAGGAAAATGGCACTAGGTGGCACTCTGGACCTACGGAAAGAGAAATTCCTGTAAATGGTAACTGCATGGGTATTCTTTATAAAACTGCAAAGTTCCTTTAACTTTTGCTATTGTCTTCCTAAATCTTGAGAGTTGAACAAAAAAGCTCCTAATTGTGCAAAAGCATGAAGAAGAAACACAAAATAAGAATCGGGTCCTTAGTTAAATGAGAGGAGCTACTTTCACAAGATAGACCACTCACTTGGGAAGTGATGTAGATATATAAATAAAAGGTAATTTTTATTGTATTTTTATTGACTGATTTGAGCAGACTTCCATGATGTGGGTAGAAATTGGAGGTCCACCCACATTCTGAGACAATGGGGATGTTCTTTCGGGAATTCACCAAGGCCAGCTGGCCTGAGTCTGAAAAAGCATGGGATAAAACCGGAC
>NW_004949220.1:549540-551065 GCF_000317375.1 Microtus ochrogaster | reverse complement strand
AAAAAAAAGAAATTGGAGTTCTATTTTTAGGAGTTACTCTTTCCTACCTTGAGACGAAATTAATGCAAATCACTCTACCAGAAAGACAGTCCTTTTTTTTTCAATAATTTGAAATAGTAGTTTACTGTATCTATCTTTCTGGCACTCTTCTTGTAGTAGTTTGTTCCACTATTTCCTATTTCTAGTCTCAATAACACCATCCAACAAGTAGGTATATGCATAAGAAACTTCATATCTGGTGGCCAAATACTCTAACACGGTGGTATTACACGGAGCTACAACTGGGACAGTGTGTCTCTCTTATCATAAGTTGATACATTCAGAAACCATCCGTTCCATAATGACATTCTCTCTCTCTCTCTCTCTCTCTCTCTCTCTCTCTCTCTCTCTCTCTCTCTCTCTTCCCCTCCCTCTCTCTCTCCCCTTACTTTGTCTCCTAGCTTTAGTTGTTTGGTTATATACTCTATTGATAGAACTGTGTTGGACCCTTCATGTTTCACTGTGTAGCAATTGTTCTTGAACACATTAATCTTTATCAGGTACAGTGGCTAATTTACTCATCATTCAATCAATAAATCTTTGACTTAGTCAAGAATTGGTTGAATTGTTTGTAATACCATATTACTATATCAAAGACTTAGGCAATTTCTTCCACATTCATGACTTACTTATTGAGAGTCTCCAGAGGTATTATTCTGTATGTATTCCTGAGTATTTAACAGTAAGAAAATAGGTATACATACTGTTATCATGCAAAATTCAGTACTTGAAACAAGTATATATATATATATATATAAACATTTAATTTAAAAGTGAAATTAATGTCATGAGGTAGAATAAGTCTTCATGTAGAAATAATTTCATAGAGAATAATAAATGTTTCACTTATAGATTGTATATACAAATGAAACAGATTAAACCTGAAACATATTTATGTAGCAAGTTAGCTATGAATTCTGACCTAGAGATATAGTTCAACAGTTAAGAGAGAATGCTGTTCTTCCAAATGACCAGAGTTCCCTGCACTTATAATTAGGCAGCTCAAATTACCTCTAACTCCAGCTCCATAAATTCAACATACTCTCTGACCTTTCTGGGTCCTTAAATATATGTGAAGGTACTCATCTATAAACACACACAAAGTTAAAAATAAATTAAATATTTTTAAAAAGACTTTATATCTTGTTCTTATAATTAATCTATTCTTTTATTTATTTATTCTACAATATCCACGTTCACTGGACATTGTAACAAACTAGATATTAGTCTCACAATGATGACCTAGACTAGTTTCAGTATTTGGGATTACTCTGGTTTAATTATTTAATATTTGGTAACATGTTTCATTGAAACAGTTTCATTCCAGGACTGGAGAGATGACTCCACACTTAAGATCACCATTCCTGCAGAGGACAGTTTCTATTCCCAGAATGCATATGGTGGCTAACAACTGCCTTTAACTGCAGTTTCAGAGGCTCTCACATTCTCTTCTGGCTTCCTAGAGGCCTAGATATGCATATATATA
>NW_004949220.1:545073-549440 GCF_000317375.1 Microtus ochrogaster | reverse complement strand
ATATATCACAAAACAACCATTTTCTTAAAATACAATTTAATAAAAAGACTATTGCATGGAAAATAGAAACAACTATTTAGTCTCCAACTCTTTTTCTATTTTCAGATGCGGATAGGCATTCATTCAGGCTCTGTGCTAGCTGGTGTAGTTGGGGTGAGAATGCCACGATATTGTCTTTTTGGAAATAATGTCACATTGGCAAGCAAATTTGAATCGGGAAGTCATCCTCGGCGTATCAACGTCAGCCCAACTACCTATCAGTAAGTGTTCTCTAAATTCTCTCTTTTGTCTTTTGCATTGATTTGGTATGATAGTCTTTCATCTGTAAGTCCCTGTCCTTTTTCTTGATTCTGTCACTTTTCAAGAAATTGTGAGTAGCTCTGCCCAGTTTAAAATAAAGCAATTGTAACATAACCTTTTGTTCAGACCCAGATAAAGGAAATGAAGTGAGAGATAAGTAGGTTTGTCATTTTCCACGGTCTTGGTCCTTCTGTGGTATAGCTGCTTAAAACAGAATTGAAAATGTTAAGGGTCTGCAGTATGCATTGAATTTTAAGTTCTAATTTTTCAAAAGCTTCTCTTGTTTCTAAAAAAATAAAAGAAAATATAGTTCACTGTTTTCAATACTGAATTAGGAAAAGAAGAACCCTGGAATTAAATACATATGATAAAACTTGAACTCTATTTATCTTTAGTTCCTTTTTGGACAGTGCTATATATATTTTTTTTCTCCTAAACCCATCCTAATTTTCTGCTTGGTAGTTGTCACATAGTAGATATTAAATTCCATGCAGGCAGAGGCAATTTTGGGTTTCACTCATCATTATCTACCAGATTTTGAAAAAAAATATCATTATCTACCAGAATTTTGAAAAAAAATTAAATTCCATGCAGGCAGAGGCAGTTTTGGGTTTGACCCATCATTATCTACCAGAATTTTGAAAAAAAAATGTTAAACACATACTAAGCACTCGACCAACATTCACTGAATGGACAGATGTTTGATAGGATAGGTTGAGACAGAATAAGACCATTCTGAAAATCTCACATCCACCCTGACTGAGACTGTGGCTTTATTCTAGGCATTATCACACAATTTTTTAATCATAATTTATTACTTATGGCTTAGAAACTCTGTGAAAAACTTTTTTGTTATTGTTGTTTTTGGTTTTGGTGGGTTTTTGTTTTGTTTTGTTGTGTTTTGTTTTGTTTTGTTTTGAGACATAGTTTCTGTGCATTAGTTGTCCTGGAACTCACTCGGTAGACCAGGCTGCCCTGGAACTCATAGAGATCAGCCTGCCTCTACCTCCCAAGAGCTGGGATTAAAGGTGTGTGCCACCATCGGCCTGCTCAAAAATTCTTAAGTAGAAAAGAGTATAAACAGAGATTTTCTCTGTCTCACCTGGTCTCACTGAACTTGTTTCTAGCTGCCCTGCTTTCCCTACAAAACCTTACTAGACAACCATTCAGAGGCTTAATATTAATGTTAAATGTTTGGCCAATGTCTTAGGCATATTACTGACTAACTCTCACACTTAAATTAATCTATTTCTGCTAATCTGTGTATCACCACATGGCCATGGCTTATCTGTGATGCCCTGGCATGTTACTCCTTCTATGGCTACAAGATGTCTCCCTAACTCTGCATTCTTTATCTCTGTAACTTTGAATTTCTTGCCTGGCTCTATTCTCCCTGGCCTTAGAATTAAACAGCTTTATTCACTAACCAGTGAGAGAGATACATAGTCACAGCATATGGAAGGACATCATACATCAAGAGAGTGACCACTGAGTTTTCAGTTGATGTGATTATAAAAAAACTCAAAAAATAAAGATAAGAAAATTGGTTATAATAGTAAATAAGACAGCAACATTCTGAGTCTTTTCATACCAAATATTAAAATAGGAAACTGAAAGTCATTTAGACAAATGATACATACTTCTAGATCTTCAGAAATGAATGAGAAATTATAAATATATGTCAAAAGATATTTGGGATTGGAGACATATTTAAATACTAAATGAAGATGGAGAGTTGTGTATTCATGCCTTAAATACACACTTTTTACTAATCAAAGGATTTCAGGAGATGTAGCATATAGTATTGAAGCCTCCTGACCAGCCTCTTACCAGTCTTCATTTGCTAAATTTACTAAATTTGTGGTATTTGTAAAATCAATTTTCATTTAAATTTCTCCAATTTTTTTCAGTCATAATTCTGGACATATGACATTACTTGACACAGCAAATTCAATGTTAGAAATGTATTTAGCAGAAATCAGTAACTTTTTACCATAAAAAATCTAAATCATAATGTAAGGGAAATTTACTAAAATTCAATTATGTTTTTATACTTATACTTGCAATTCTCTATCTTCTGGGAGACTTTATTTACAAGTAATAGTGGTGCATTAAAAATGAAATGTTCAGTGGGTGCTTGTCCACCATAAGTACAGCAGGCTTGTGTCCATGTGACCCAGTGATGGAGGCTCTGCCGACCACAACCATCTGGTTGCTTAGGTGCTAATTCTGAGTTTCATAATTCTTTTCACATTTCATTTATCACAATCCTTAATGTTGAGTAAGGTATAAAGAACTGAATTATTTCAGTGACTATGACCATTGGAGAAGTTTGTTCTATTATCATCTCTCAAACCATGCCCTTCAAAATCATTTGGGTTCATAGATAGACACACTGCTTTGTTGCTTTTTCCTTAAATCATGCATTTCCAAGTAATACCATATATTTTTATATTTCATGTATCCTCAGGATAAACATTCCTCTTGTTGTTTCCTACTCTTTTTTTCCTTATAACAAATATTTGCAGATGGCCTATTATATTCTATATTCTAACCACTGTAATGGACACGAGTTCCTAATGATGAGGAGCTACTAGATGGTAGGTAAAGCAGAATAAATAATCAACTGCATTAGAGTAGTGTGTGACGGTCAGGAGACTTTGGACTAGAGAATGAATTCAAGAGGAAGAGTAGGCTAAAATGAGGATGGAAGAATAAACTGCTCAGACAAGCAAGGGCAGGTGCGGCTTTCTATTTTATACTAAAATCAACAAAAACAATTAGGCAGAGGAGAGATGTAATTCACTTCATGCCTTTAAGATATCACTGAAGTTGTAAAAGGGGGGCTGCACAGTCAGGAGGAAGATAAGCAACCCAGGGATGGGAGCATACCCCAGTGTTACAAATGAAATACTCAACAAATTACTGACACTTTTCATATTTCAGTACTTACTGTTTGTGCCTTAGCACTTACTCCTGTTTTTTTCTACCCTAATGTCTGCAGTTCTGCTATCCGCAGTGTATTTCAAAGTCCAATTTAACTTTCTACAGATAGATATTTTTCAAATAATAAAATTTTATTTGCATTGCTTAATATGCATAAGTGCTATTTTTACTATAGTATTTTCTTTATAATTCTGCTTTTAACACTGCACAGATAACTTAAAAACCACAGACACACACTCTACTTCTCTTGAGAACTCCCAAATGAAATGCCAGGACTGACCTTGTAGTAATTTTCTCTACAAAGAGGAAGACTGATCTTTCTTAAAAAAAACAAAAACCCAGAAATATGTGAAGTAAAACTGAGTATAAATCTCATGACGAATGACATTTCTATTCTTGATCAAATAGAATATTCTATATTTCCCGATTACCTTGAAATCTTGAGAAGTTTTTATGTGATTGATTTTAGTACAATATTATGACTATCAAACTATAAGATCAGGATTAACTTGATATGAGAATAAACTGAAATAACTTAAAAGTTTACCCCAAATATATTTTATTTGAGATATTCAAATAATTGATTGAAAGTAAACACTTTTATAACAATATAACAATTCTGAAGTAAGAGAAAATAAAAGATAGCTATATCCATGATCCTGACTTATTATCATGTTTGCTTCAATTACTTTTCCAATGAAAATGAATAAAGTGTATTGATTTAATTTGAAAGTATCACTACCTTTCATTGATATGTTTGGAGAAGCATTGATATGTTTGGTGTGATTCAAAATCCAGTTTTATATATTAGCTTTCCTACAGACATATTCTTTGAGCAATAAAATTTTATTTTCTGTGGTTCAACATACATAAGTGGTATTTTACTGTAGCATTATCTTGATAAATTTGGCTTCTTTTAAGCAGAATTTCCTGTTTTTATAATATATCCAAAGTGAAGCATATAGTTCTCACTCATTGTTTAGTTCCCTTGTGATGTATAGAACATGATTTTTATTTTTATTTTTTTATTTATTTTTTTTTATTAAGAAAGAAAAAAAATTTTCCGCCTCCTCCCAGCCTCCCACTCCTCCCACTCTCCCCCCCCCAACTTCCCCCCCTCC
>NW_004949220.1:521094-544633 GCF_000317375.1 Microtus ochrogaster | reverse complement strand
CATTTCAGGTTCCCTATCTTCAGCTGCCCCAGGAACTAACTGGGGACCTCTCCTTAGGCACCTGGAAGCCCCTCTAGGTCCACGTCTCTTCCCAACCCTACGATGGCTCCCTTAATTAAGATATGTGCTTCCCTGATTTTTATATTATAAGAATGTGTTTCCCCTTAAAAGAACAGTTTTGTTTTCTACTTTCTACTTCTTAGAGCTTGTACTCCTAATGGTATTGCTTCTGTAACCTTTCAAAAAGTTAAACTGTAGCCAGGAGATGGTGGTGCATGTCTTTAATCCCAGTACTCCATAGGCAGAGGCAGCCACACCTCTGAGTTTGAGGCCAGCCTGGTCTACAGAGTGAGCCCCAGGATACCCTGAGCTACACAGAGAAGAAGTTTCTTGAAAAAATAAAATAAAATAAAAAAATAAAATAATAAACTGTTTTATATTTCATATGAGATGAGAATTTCATTTGCTAAAGTTTCCTTTTCAAAAAGTATCAGATTTTTAATATTGAAATCAGTGTAGAAAGGGATAAACTGTTAGAAGCCAGAAGCAGAACTTTCACTTACAATCTCATTTTCTTTGACATTGGTAAGTCCTCATGTTGCATGAATGCTCAGGATCATTTCCTCTGTGCCTACAGCATTTTACTTTAGTTTTAGCACTGACAAAAGAATTATTGAGTCTTAAATTTGTCCTTATTTGATGATCTCATTTTTATCAAATAGTGATATTTAAACTCATCCATTCTTTTAACCTGTGTCTTTTTATAGGTGAATTGAGTCCATTGATATTAAGCAATATTAATGACCAGTGGTTTTTAACTCTGGTTATTTTCTGGTAGTAGTTTGTGTGTGTTCCCTTCTTTGTGTTATGCTGGTTGGGGGTTATCAGATGTCTGCATTTTTGTGGGTGTAGTTAACTTCCTTGGGTTGAGGTTTTCCTTCTAGTACTTTCTGTAAGACTGGGTATATGGGTATGCATTGTTTAAATCTGTTTTTGTCCTGGAATATCTTGTTTATTCCATCGATGGAAAAGTGATGAAATTTTTGTGATGTGAATGAAAGCTTTGCTGGGTATAGTAGTCTGGGCTTGTATCCATGGTCTCTTGGTGTCTGCAGCACATCTATCCAGGACCTTCCGGCTTTCATGGTTTCCATTGAGAAGTTAGGTGTAATTCTGATAGGTTTCCCTTTATATGTTACTTGACTTTTTTCCTTTGTAGCTCTCAGTATTCTTTTTTTATTTTTTTCAGTATTCTTTCTTTATTCTGTATGTTTTGTGTTTTGATTATTACATGGCGAGGGGATTTGTTTTTGATCCAGTTTATTTGATGTTTTGTAGGATTCTTGTACCTCATAGGGATATGGTTCTTCAGGTTGGGAAAGATTTCTTCTATAATTTTGTTGAATATATTTTCTGTGCCTTTGAGCTGGAGTTCTTTCCCTTCTTCTACCCCAATTATTCTTAGGTTTGGTCTTTTCATGCTGTCCCAGATTTCCTGAATGTTTTGTGTTAAGAATTTGTTGGAATTAAAGTTTTCTTTGACCAACGATTTTATTTCTCAGTACCTTAGATTCTTTCTTTGATCTCTTGTATTCTGTTGGTTATACTCATCTTTCTAGTTCCTGTTCATTTACCCAGATTCTCCATATCCAAAATTTCCTTGGTTTGTGTGGGTTTTTTTTATTAGCTCTATTTCAGTCTTCAAATCTTGAACTGTTTCCTTTACCTTTTTGATTGTTTTTTTTTGTTTTTTTTGGGGGGGGTTCTTTGAGAGATTTATTAATTTCTTCCATTTTTTGTTTGTTTTCTCTTCCATTTCTTTAAGAGAGTTTTTCACTTCCTCTTTAAAGGTCCCCATAATTTTCATAAAATTATGTTTAAAGTCATTTAGTTCTACTTCTTCTGGGTTAGAATGAACAAGTCTTCCTGTTTTGTGTCTGCTGGGTTCTGGTGCTAATGTGTTGCTTTTTAGGTTGTTGGAGGAATTCTTGCATTGGCATATACCCATCTCTTCCTTCAAATAAGGTTTACAGTGTTTTGGCGTCTTGGGCCAATCCTTGCTGAGTATTTGGGAGTTTTTCTAGGACTTCCCTGAAAGCTTCTGAGGTCTTAATACACCTGCTCCCTTGGTCTTTGCTCCTGGTTTGCTCTCTTGGTGCTCTCTCCTAATCCCCTCAGTGTTTGTAGCATGCTCTTGGTCCCATCAGTATTATAGGAAGCTTTTAGCTCTTAGGCAGGATGTGATTAGTAACTTGGATGGGTTTGGTTTTGGGAGATCCTAGTCACAGGGAACTCCCTGCTGGCTCTTAGGTCCCCTTACTATTGGAGCAAGCTGTATTTCAGAGTTCCACAGAGATTGCAAACAAATAGGTGGGTTTGGGGGCAGGGTGCAGCTAGTAGTTTTGATGGTGGCTGGATGGGTTGTGGGGTAGCCTAGCCACAGAAAATCTCCTTGCTGACTGGCTATAAAGGCCAAGGGAGTTGGGCAAGGGCTCCTGGGTTTTGTCCCACTGTGAAGGTCCTAGAGAGTGGGGCAACCAGCTATGTGGCTGTTCACTTACCTCTTTGGTCCCATACGTATTTGTTTTTTCTCATTTTATAATTAACACCTAGGTTTCTTAGAGTGCCTACTTTTTTCTCCAGTGTGAAACACCTTTTATTTCTGTTAAAATCAAACTTCTTCCCCAACAACTCTGTAGACTAGATCAGAGAAGTCAGAGTTTACTTATAAAGCTCATAGCTAAATGCCTCAGTTAGCATTTTGTCTATAAAATTTGATGTCTCTGCAAAGCTTAGGAGGCAAATTTGTTTGGACCAAGTTTTCTAAATTTTAAAATGAGTAACTATTTCAAAAATTGTCATTAGGATGTACCATGATGTTCAAGCTCCAGTTACTTGGAACATGACAGACATTCACACATTGTTGCGTGCCTTTTTCCATTAAGAGTATACCATCTTACTCCTTCATCAAGTTCTCATATTTTGCAATATCAGAACTAAATTGAGTGCTGTGCAATAGTTCAAAAGGCCAAATAGCAAAGTAAGTTTAAAACAGTTAATGGTTGTGTAAAAAAAAAAATTCAAATAAAATGTGCCTTACAGATCTAAGTCAGAACATAGGGAAGGAACCATGATTAGAGCTGAAGAATTACCAGAGTGGTGTCCCAGTGAGTTTTGGCTGGTATATTTTGGAGCTTCCTAAAGCATTGTCAGTGTATATGCATGAGTTCATTTTCCTGGAATTTCTTTTATATAACCTTACTACCATTTTCAGCAGGTTCAAGGATTCAGAAAATATTTACAAACAAGTACGGACAGATTAAATAATAGAATGACAAAATAAGGCCAGGTGGTGGTGGCAGCAAACGCCTTTAATCCCAGTGCTTGGAAGGTGGAAAAAGGTGGATCTTTGTGAGTTTGAGGCCAACTTGGCTTAAGATAAAGTTCAGGACAGGTTCCAAAGCTACACAGAGAAACCCTGTCTTGGAACACATACACACACACACACACTCTCACACACACACAAAATCCCTGGCATTATTAACTGTCTTATTCATTTATAAACCTAGATAATTCACCAAATCAAATGATTTAGTATATATTTAGGACATGAGCACTCAAAGGTATGACTGAGGGGAAAGCTTTTATTTTTAGATATAAGGGATAATACAGCTAGGGGCATCTGAAAGAGTCTAGGGCAATGAGAGAAAGTAGTAGACTAAACATGAGCAGCAGACTGAATATGGCCATGAAAGAAGACAAAGTGTGTGAGTGTGTGGAAGAGACTAAGAGAAGAGGACCAAGAGAGAGAGCAAGACGGGGGCAAAAGAGAAGCAAGAAAGAGGGGAACAAGCAGACCAAGAGAGAATGACAAGAGAGAGGAGTGTAAGACTGGCGACCATAAGAGTGCCAAGGAAGCACATGGATAAAATGGCAGGATTACATAAAAATGAGAAGGGGAAAGGAAAACCACAAGAGCTGGAGAAATTTAGGGTAGGGAGCTGAGTGAGAAGAACTGAGAAGAGCCAGTGGTGCTAGAGACCAACATGCTCCACAGTTGGTCCTTTGTCCTGATTTCTATTGTGCGATGATATTGCATTTGTATTTTAATACAATTCATTCTTCTACATGTTAACATCTAATTTTGTCAATGCCATTTGTTAAAGATGATTTCTTTTTCCCATTGTATAATTTTTGCTTCTTTGTCAAAAATCAGGTCTTCACACGTGTATGGATTAATATCTGAGTCTTCGATTTGATTCCATTGGTCAACCTGTCAGATTTTCTGCCAATACTAAGCTGTTTTCATTACTATAGCTCTATAATAGTATGTGATGTCAGAGATGATGATACCTCCAGAAGTTCCTTTATTGTACAGGATTGTTTTGGGTTTTCATGAGAAGTTTGATATTATTTGTTCAATGTCTATGAGAACTGCTTCTAGACAGTAAAGAATTACAGATACACAATAGGAAAGATTCAGACAAAAAAACACCTCTAATTTGGTCACAGTGTTGGATAAATGTATGTAGGTTTGAGAGAGAGAAGAAAAAGAGTGGAGTGTTATAAAAAGAAGTAAATAGTTTTGTAAAAAATAAAACAAAGTCTTTAAAGAGACATAGTACAGACAGTCATAGATTAAATAAGTAAAGATAATAAAATAAATATTAAACTTGTAGAAAAAGTAATAGATTAAGAACAAGCCACATAAAAATGGAAAATTCACAGAGAGTCTGAATTATGTATATTATTACATTATTTATGAATTTTTTGACTGCAGAAAGACATTTGATTTTAGGGACTTCTAAGCTAAACCAACACACACACACACACACACACACACACACACACACACATATATCAAATGTATTTTGAATTCAAAATTTGAGTCTAAGGATATGTTGCGTTGGAAAAGAGGTTCTTCTTTTTTTCCCACAGAGGATGAGAACCTGTAGATTGCTAATATGATTTGATGGACTAAGATTCCCTGAAAAATTGCTATGAATACCCCCCCAAATACGTTGCCCAATAAACAGCAGGAAGAATTTTGAAGAATGTATGCTTGCAGTCCCAAATATTGTTTATAAATGTGTGCTTATATTTAAAGTGTGATATTCTATAGAGATTTGCATGGGTATGGATCTTGGCTTATTGGTACAAATTTAAGTTTAAGGTCAGTTTTGTTATACCGGGTATGTGTATTTGTGATATTTATTAAGGTATGGTGTTGTGCAGCTTAAAAAAAAACCAGGATAGCCAAAACAATCTTGGGCAATAAAAGAACTTCAGAAGGCATCACAATCCCTGACTTCAAACTCTACTATAGATATACAGTACTGAAAACAACCTGGTTTGGTATAAGAACAGATGAGAGGACCAATGGAACCGAATAGAAGACCCACACATCTTCGAACACCTGATATTTGATAAAGAAGCAAAAAATATCAAATGGAAAAAGGAAAGCTGTAGAAATTAGAGCGGGGGCTGCGTCCCGGCACCCGGCCGCCCACATGGCTAGCTCTACCCGAAATAATTACACGGACACTGTGTTCATTTAATCACCGCTTGGCCCTTTAGCTCTAGCCCTTACTGGCTAATTCTGATATCCCGATCAACCCATCTCTAATAATCTGTGAGCACCGGTCTTAGTGAGCACTGGTCTTACCGGGAGTGTATCTTCCCAGGAGCGGGGAGCATGGCGTCTCTCTGAGGCATCTGCTCCCGAGAGCAGAGCTGTGGAGTCTGACCTCACTTCCTCTTCCTCCCAGCATTCTGCTCTGTTTACTCCTCCCTCCTGTTTTAACCTATCAGGGCAAGCAGCTTCTTTATTTAATTAACCAATGACCTTCCTCCATCAGAAAGCTTATTTAACAAGTGGTGCTGGCATAACTGGATATCAACATGTAGAAAAATGAAAATACACCCATATCTATCACCATGTACAAAACTCAAGTCTAAATGAATCAAAGACCTCAACATAAAGCAAGCCACATTGAACCTTATAGAAGAGAAAGTGGGTAGTACATTTGAACACATTGGCACAGGGAAGCACTTTCTAAATATAACCCCAGCAACACAGATACTGAGAGAAACAATTAATAAATGGTACCTCCTGAAACTGAAAAGCTTCTGTAAAGCAAAGGGCATGGTCAACAAGACAAAACGAAAGCCTACAAAGTGGGAAAAAATCTTCACTAACCCCTTATCAGACAGAGGTCTGATCTCCAAAATATACAAAGAACTCAAGAAATTGGACACCAAAAGATCACATAATCCAGTAAAAACATGGAGTACAGACCTAAACAGAGAACTCTCAAAGGAGGAATCTAAAATGGCTAAAAGATGCTTAAGGAAATGTTCAATATCCTTC
Organism: Microtus ochrogaster; assembly: GCF_000317375.1. Classification (NCBI taxonomy): domain Eukaryota; kingdom Metazoa; phylum Chordata; class Mammalia; order Rodentia; family Cricetidae; genus Microtus; species Microtus ochrogaster. The sequence goes on along the minus strand of NW_004949220.1, from coordinate 538,263 downwards.
GTCATCAGAGAAATGTAAATCAAAACAACTCTGAGATTTCACTGTACACCTGTAAGAATGACCAAGATCAAAAACATTGATGACAACTTATGCTGGAGAGGCTGTGGGGGAAAGGGAACACTTCTGCATTGCTGGTGGGAATGCAAGCTGGTACAACCCCTTTGGAAGTCAGTGTGGTGATTTCTCAGAAAATTAGGAAACAACCTTCCTCAAGACCCAATAAAACCACTTTTGAGTATATATCAAAAGGATGCTCAATCGTGCCACAAGGACATGTGCTTAACTATGTTCATAGCAGCTTTGTTTGTCATAGCCAGAACCTGGAAACAACCTAAATGTCCCTTGATTGAAGAATGAATAAGAAAAATATGGTACATTTACACAATGGAGTACTACACAGCAGAAAAAATAATGACAGCTTGAATTTTGCAGGAAAATGAATGGAACCAGAAAAAAAATATTTTGTGTGAGGTAACCCAGACACAGAAAGACAATTATCACATGTACTCACTCATAGGTGGTTTTTAAACATAAAGCAAGGAAAGCCAGCCTACAAACCAAAATCCCAGAGAACTTAGACAACAATGCGGACACTAAGAGAGACTTACATAGATATAATCTACTTGGGAAGTAGAAAGTATAAAAAGACAAGATCTCCTGACTAAAATGGGAGCATGGGGACTTTGGGGGAAGGAATGAATGGCAGAGGGGAGAGGCAGGGAGGGGAGCAGAGAAATAATGTAGAGTTCAATAAATATCAATCAGTAAATAAATGTAAAATTAAGAAATATAGGTTAATAGATGTATTTCAGAAGGATGGGTATTCTTCAAATCTTTTAAAGGCTACAGAATATGGCAGTTAAAGTGTTTTAAGAAGTTAGGACTTTTTATGATAATGAGACACATCTGTTCCTAGAAGCACCAATTACTTCAAGAGGAAGATGGGCGTCAAAGAGACTCCTTATTGAGTTGGTTAGCCATTTGGGCAAGAAAGTGCTCTTGCCTGGACTGTTTGATAAGCTGGACTTGCAGGACCCACAGATCAATGACTGATGAACTTGCTTAAAGGTGAGATTATCCTTTGGGATTCCAGCTTCATAAAAGTGTTTGCCAGACATTCTGCAGAACACAGAAAAAGTGACTGACAAGCTGTCAATATAGGCAGAACTGCCTTTGAAATTTCCTGCTTCATGGAAAAGTCTGCTGGAAACTAAAGGCCTGTAGGCTGAAGAGGGATGCCCCAATGGTACAGAAGAATCTGGGTGACTCTCCAGGCAGTGAGATGTCTCTGTCAATTCTAGAGTTTTGTAAGTTGCTTACAATAAACTTATTGTTTACTTATGTAATATTGCATCATTCTGGAATCTTTGATGGAGTTGAAGAATAGATAGATATTTATAGTTATCATTTTCCTTAGTTATTATAAAATAAATATAAATAGTATAACTGTAATTTTTGCTTGATACCTTTGTTATATGTAATTTTACTATGTAAAAGGTAAAACCTTCCTTTTAATTTAAACAGTAAAGGGGGGTGATGTGGGATTTCCCTCTGTATTCTGTGATTACTGTTAATGAATAAAGAACTGCTTTAGCAGAGTAGGGCAGGGAGGAGCAGAGCTAGGTGGGGAGAACTGGACTGAATGCTGTGAGAAAGACAAAATGAATCAGAGAAGCCATGTAGCCCCACTGGAGCCAGGCAGAACATTAGTTGGTAAGCCACAGCCATGTGGTGATACACAGATTAATTGATATGTTAAATTAATATGTAAGAGTTAGGCAATAAGAAGTTAGAGCTAATGGACCAAGGAGTGATTTAATTAATACAGGGTCTGTGTGATTATTTTGGGGCTAAGTGGCTGGGACCAACAAGCAGTCTCCTTCTACACTTTTATTATGTTTAGATATGCTCCTTGTATACCTGATCTCTCCAAGACCTTTATCATGAGGGAGTGTTGGATTTTGTCAAATTCTTTTTCAGCATCTAATGAGATGATCACATGTTTTTTTCAGCTTATTACTTATATGGTGGATTACATTCATAGATTTTCATCCCTGCATCTCTGGGATGAAACCAACTTGATCATGGTGAATGAATTTTTTGATGTGCTTTTGTATTTGGTTTGCCAGTATTTTGTTGAATATTTTTGCATCTATGTTCATGAGTGAGATTGGTTTGTAATTCTTTTTCTCAGTTGAGTCTTTGTGTGTTTTTAATGTCAGGGTAACTGTAGCCTCATAAAAAGAGTTTGGCAATGTTCCTTCTGTTTCTTTTATTTGGAACACTTTGAGAAGTACAGATATTAGCTCTTTTTTGATGTTCTGGTAAAATTCTGCTCTGAAACTGTCTGGCCTTGGGCTTTTTTGTTTGGTAGGTTTTTGATAACTGCTTCTACTTCCTTGCAGGCTATAGGCCTATTTAAATTATTTACCTGGTCTTGATTCAATTTTGATATGTGATACCTATCCAGAAAACTATCCATTTCTTTTACATTTTTCAATTTTGTGCAGTATAGGGTTTAGTGGTATGACAATAATTCTCTGGAACTTCTCAGTATCTGTTGTTATGTCGCTCTTTTAATATTTGATTTTGTTAATTTGGGTATTCTTTCTCTGCCTTTTGGTTAATTTGGATAAAGGTTTGTCTATCTTGTTGATTTTCTCAAAGAATCAGGTCTTTGTTGCATTGATTCTTTGTATTATTTTCCCCTATTTTATTGATTTTGGTCCTCCAGTTTATTATTTCCTGATTCTACTACTCCTGTGTGAGTCTGTTTCTTTTTGTTTTAGTAGTGCTGTTAGTCACTATTGTGTGCTCTCACAACTTTCTTTATGTAGGAATTTAGTAATATGAACTTTTCTGTTAGCAGTGCTTTCATAGTGTCTCATAAGTTTTGACACATTGTGCCTTCATTTCCATTGAATTCTATGAAGTCTTTTATTTCTTTATTTCTTCCTTGACCCAGGGTTGGTTCGATAGAGCACTGTTCAATTTTCAAGAGTTTTGACCCTTTCTGCAATTAGTGTTGTTGTTAAATTCTAATTTTAAATCATGATTATTTGATAAGATACAAGGTGTTAGACCAATTTTTTTTCTATCTGTTGAGATTTGCTTTATTACTGAGCATGTGGTCAGTTTTAGAGAAGGTTCCTTGAGGTGCTGAGAAGCCAAAGATATATCCTTTTGTGTTTGAGTGGAATGTTCCATAGGTTGTTAAGTCCTTTTGGGTCATGATATATGTTAGTTCTCTTATTTCTCTGTTAAGTTTTTGTCTGGTTGACCTGTCCATTGGAGATTGTGGGGTGTTGCAGTTTCCTGCTATTAGTGTGTGGGTTTTGATATGAGATTTAAACTTTAGTACTATTTCCTTTACATATGTGGTTGCTCTTGTATTTGGGGCATAGATATTCAGGATTGAGACTCAATCTTATATGGTACAAAGTGTCCTCCATCTCTTATAATTGATTTTAGTTTGAAGTCTATTTTGTTAAATGTTAGGATATTAGGCTAGCTACATCTACTTGTTTCTTAGGCCCATTTGATTGAAAAATCTTTTCCCAACCCTTTACTCTGAGGTAATCTCTGTCTTTGAGACTGAGGCATGTTTCTTGTATACAGCAGAAGGCTGGGTCTTGCTTTTGTATCCAACCTTTTAGCCTGTGTCTTTATACAGGTGAATTGAGTCCATTGGTATTAAGAGATATGAACAACCAGTGATTTTTAATTCCTGTTATTTTTTGGTGATAGTGTTTGTGTGTTTCCCTTCTGTAGATTTCACTGTTGTGAGGTTATTTGTTGGCTGTGTTTTTGTGAGTACAGTTATCTTCCTTGGGTTGGAGTTTTCCTTTTAGTACTTTTTTAGGCCTAGATTTGTGGATAGGTGTTGTTTAAATCTGGTATTGTTATGAAATATCTTATTTTCTCCATTGACAGTGATTGAAAACTTTTTTGGAAATAGTAGTCTGGGCTTGCATTTTTGGTCTATTCGTGTCAGCAGAAGATTTACCCAGGATCTTCTGGCTTTTATAGTTTCCTTTGAGAAGTTAGGTGAAATTCTGATAGATCTACCTTGATATGTTACTTTACCTTTTTCTTTTGCAGCTTGTAATGTTCTTTCTTTATTCCAATTTTTAATTATCTTTTCCTCCATTTCCTTAAGGGAATTTTACTTTTTCTTTAAAGGTCTTTATCATCTTTATAAAGTTACATTTAAAATCACTTTCTTCTGCTTCTTCTGGGTTAGCATGATCAAGTATTCTTGTTGTATGGCCACTGGGTTCTGGTGTTACCTTGTTGCTTTTTAGGTTCTTGGACAAATTTTTGCTTTATAACCTACCCATCTTGCCTCTTGCTCCAAACCTTGCAGTGGCTGTCTGTGTTTTTGGAAACTGTTCTTGATCTGCTCTGTACTGTCACTGTCTATGTCTCAGAGAGCCATTGTGGTCTCTCTTTGCCCTCTCTCTTAGCCTGCTTTATTGGTCTACTCTCTTGGATTGCTCTCTCTTGGTTCACTCTGTGCAGTCACAGTTTGTGCTTCAGAGTTCCTCTCCTGGTCCTCTCTCTTGGTTCTCTCATTGTAGTAGCAGACTGTGTTTCAGAGTTCCACCGAGGTTGCAGGAGACATAGGAGGGTTTGGTGGCAGAGTGGGACTTGTAGTTTGTGGAGTACTATAGTGACAGTTGAGTCTTTATAGCTATTTGCTTAATAAAATTTAACATTAATTATTAGTTTAGTTGACTGTTCTATAAGAAAAAAACAATAAAAATATAGGTGAACGCTCTATATAATTTTACCAACTCCTCCATAAGTCTAATATTTAAAATTAAATGTATTCTTAAAAGATCGAACATTTATTGTTATAAGATTGTATAATACCAGAAATGTGCAGAAGGTTTTTGAACTTGGAAACATAAAATCATCAAGCAGTTTTGCACAGGTAGTAGGTAAGGATTGTCGGGGACAATGATCTACTACAGGAAGGTGTTCAAATTGTTCCAGACCTGAAGTTATGAGCACTTATAATAGAAGTGGGAATAAAATAAAGGTGAACAAGTTGACTGGCAGGGCTGTATTACATGTTCAACACTAGGAATGGGCCTGGAAAACTGTATCTTTTGACATTATCTGTAGTAATATGTTAGAAATTATTTTCTCTCTTAAAGTTCTTATTTCAAATCTTAGCATAAAATCAAGTGTCTGTATTTTTATATTTCTCATTTTCTTTTATTTCTGCAAACTATCTCTTAAAATAAGTAACAAGATTTTATATAACACTTTACAGGATTGTTGGTACTATATCATATTAAGCAGATCTTTCCAAAAGTAGTCTAGCTATATTTCATATTGTATAAATGCATATTTTAACTTCTAATGAAGTATAACATTTTTGGAGAGTTTATCATTGAAGGCAGTCTAAATTGTACCTTTTCTTTTGATAACTATGTGGGATCATGGTAACACTTTGTGTGCTGCCAAATCCTTTTGTTTTTAGTATTTCTGGTTAAACTTAGAGACTGGTACATTGTTACCCATTTTAAAGGGGAGCCACTCTGAAGTCAGTTTTTATGTTTGGCAAAGTTATTTTTCTCAGAGACATCAAGAACTCATCAGATCTGCAGGTGTAATGCCAACATGTCTGTTGCTTTATGCAGCACCCTTTAAAGTATATAAGTTCCCAAGATTCACTAATGTTAGACGTACAAATAAGCTCTGAAATAAAGTAAAATGAAATCTCTCTCCCTCTCTTGTACTCGTTCTCTAGTTTTCCTTCTAATTGAGAGCCATGAGTGACTTAATTAGCACAATTAGCTGATTTTCACTTGTGTTGGTGCTAGAAGACACTAGAATATATGAGATGAAATTTTCAGAGCTGGTGCACAATTTCTCATATCTCATGTTTGCCTTTTTGCTAAACATTTTTCCCTCAAATTATTATTTCTGAGAAACAAGTTAGAAAATTTTGTAAGGGACATTTTTCAAAATGAAAGAAATTAATTTAGATCTTTAAGTGCCCTTTAGATTTATTTATTTTTTACCTCCACATATATTCTCAGGATGATTTACTTTCTTTGCTTTCTTAGTTCTGCATTTTTTGTGCTTTTTAAAAATCTAGACTCTATATCATGTTGACTAGAGAATGTGAAGATTATTTAATTATCTAAGTCAATTCTGACCCAAAATTGAAAAATACCAAATGAAGGGGGGTATTTTCAAAATTAAAATTTTGTAATTTTCTTCAGTTCATCCATTTCCTGTCCTTTAATAAAGACACCTAGTTTGATGATACACTTGTTTAAAAACAGATATTTGTTCAGAAAAATGAAAAAACGTAAGACAATCATTTTATTTCCAAAGGCTGATAAGCTATCTTGTCCCAGTTTTCAATTTTGCTTTGTGTAAAACTTTTAAATGAGTGTTTTGCATTTAAAATTTCTCTGCATTTGCTGCAGATAAAAATATGAACTGTTTAAGTTTTTAAATGGCAATATCCTAAGAAAGCAATGGGTTAGAAATTCTTAACTATTTTACATTCAGAATTCTAATAGGAGAGGCATTGGTGTTGCCACTAATGTGGAGTATGGCAGGCTATATGTTCTCCACATCAGGTATGCCAACTAGACTCTGGATTCAAACCTGTTACCCCAGAACTCACCTCTGGCAATAGAGAAAAACGAGGTATAGGTCACATTAATGACTCAAGATCCCTGTTTTATAGTTTTCAGTGGATACCTAGGAAGAATATTTTTTATTTTTTAACTTGCACATGAGTAAGCCTGAGATTTAGAACTCACTAATTCGTAATCTTTTAACAGCTCCCCCAAACAATTAAGCATGCTAGTAACTATTTTTAAACCTATAATATGTTTCCTATGCTTTATCTTAAGGTAAGCTAGATTTTTACTTTCTTTGTGTGGGCAAGAAAGTTATTTCCAGAAAAGGAATCATTTTGTTTCAAAGGATTTCAGGCTGTCTAGCTGACTTGATAATTAAAGTGTCTTTGGACATATCTTTAAACTGCATAGGGTCTTGGAATTGTGAAGCACAAAGGAAAATATAGAGTACAATTTTTTCTCTTCCACTCAAGTAGAAAAAAATTAAATAGGAAAATTTGGGGGTTTTCAGAACACTTAGAAACTTAAGGATACCCTTTTCCTTTTAAAATTTATGTTTTAAAAATTTTCATTCTTCCATGAAACTCTAAGACATAGTGATACACTCTATGTGACTAGATTGAGTTTGTTGTTGTGGTTGTTGTTTGTCAATTAAAAAATAAAAGGTAGAGAAAATGTCCAAGGGCAACATGTGGCAGCACAGAAACCTCAAGCACCACAGAGAGGGTCAACAGTTGAAGAAAGGTGTTTATTGGGATGAGATAACACACATTGGCAGCAGTGACACAGAGAAAAAAGACCCTCTGCTTTACAGAGGGGAGAGGTGAGATAACACACACTGGCAGCAGTGACACAGAGAAAAAAGACCCTCTGCTTTACAGAGGGGAGAGGTGAAAAGAAAAAAAAAGTCTCTTCCTTAGGGCTGGGAATTTTAAAGTCTTCATAGAGGTTTTCCTTCTCTAATTTTTGTTGGTCAGTTTGAAGAATTTTACTATGGTTGAAGAGACCAGAACTGTTGTGCTTCCTGTCCTGAGCAGATCTTAAACTTGTTGAACCAATCCATAAACAGGAGGCCTGCTGGTGATAGAACAAAGAAATATATAAAGCCAAGATTTTGTCACAAGAAGCAGGGTGAGGAAGAAGCCACCTTTATTATGGAGCCATGGTCTCTCTTGCTAGTCTATCTACCAGGGTGTCTGTTTAACTCCTAGTCTCTGAATGCTTGAAGTCATAGTAATGACTCCACAAATACTCCTTATAGAAAAGATATAGAGGTAAATCATTAATTTGAAATACCTGTGCTTATCCTTATATTTTCCTGAAGTGTAATCATTTACTTACAAAGAAGTACAATTCTAGTAAAAATACAGAGTTACAGCAAGCACAAGCACTATGGAGAAGTAGGTAGTGAGTTTGTCTATATGAGATTTGTTTTTAGAAAATGCTTGGTTTATTCACTCAACCATTTCTTAGGAAAAAACATGAACACTATTTTTTAATAGCTTTGACTTGAAAGAAAGGACCAATACACACTTGGAAGAAAGAATGACTACTATAAAAACTAGTTTATAAAAACTTATGGAAATTCAGGGTCTGAAGAGGTTCTACCTGTATGAATCATGGGCGAGAGAAAAGAAGGAGACCAAGCAGAATTCAATTGTCAAGGTCTCCGTTTATTAGGGTAATGGTTACAACTTATATAGCCCTTGAATGAGGAACTTGGCTTGGGATGGGGGTTTGGGAGTATCAAAGGTCACCCAGTCAGCACACCTGGTGTAAGCGGAAACATTCCTTTTGTGGTTCCATTAACAAACAGTTCTCAAGATAGTTGGGATGTGGGGCTCTCTGCAAACATCCTTAGGACAATGATCCCTGCTATCATCTTTAGGACAATGATCCCTGACAAAAGACCAGTAAGACAAAAAAAAAATGCCCTAACTAGGCAATACAAGACAAAAAGACTACAAAAATACCATTAAGTTAATTTTGTATTGGCCAACTACTGTTGGGCATGTGGTGTACCCTATAAATGTGGCTAATATTCCCAGGGAGACTCCACTGAAGAAAACTAATTTACCATTTGCAAAAGGATGCCAATCAGAGATAGCTTCATTGTTAGGGATGGGAGCTAACTTGAGCCTGTACAGGCTCTGTAAGAAAGAAGACATCAACTTGGGTGGGTGATGAGGTGAGAAGCATCCGGGAGGAGTTGTGGAAAAGGGAAACTCTGATCAGAATATATTGTATGAAAAAAATTATTTCCTGAAAAATTAAAGAAAAATATGATAATAAAACCTCACCAAACACTTAAAAAAGTGGATGATTTTCAGGCAAGTGTGATAACTATAATCCTATTATTCAGTTAGCAGACTGCTGAGATTACAAAACCAGCCTTGTCTACAGAGCAGTCCAGCCAAGGCGATCAGACGAAATAGTGAGATACTGTTAAAAACAAAATCAAACAGAGGATATGGGTAATATACAGAGGACAAATATTATAAAAGAATATTTTGTTTAAAATGATTAATATTCTCATAGGTTTAAAGATATTAAAATACAGCATAACTAAAAATGAAATAACCATGTAAGAATAATACACTGGAAAATAAATATGATATGTTAAATTTCACACTAGGCAGTGATGTAGGCAATCTTTCAAAAATACAGTTAACAAATGGGAAATTAATTATAAAGGAAGAAAAACAAATAAGAATTTATTTATGTAGTCTAATGTCTTACTAAGCAGAAACCCACAAAAGGGAAACATGGAGAAAAAGGTCAAGAAATAATGAAAGAACAAACAAAAGAGTTTGCAAACCAAAAGTGTATCCTGCTATGTCAAAAGCTTCAAAAGTGCCCACTAGTGAGTCCTGTTCTGTAGAGACATGTAATTATTAATTTCCATAATACTTAAACAGAAAATGAAGATGAGAATGTCCAGAAGAATGCTCACCTCTACTGGATTAATAAAGAAAGTAACATCTGACTTTTGAACAGTTAAATATATTAAAGGGAGAATAATTACTATTCAAGGATTTAATATCTAATCTAACTGATCAAGTAGAAGGTAGAATGAAGCAGATATATTTCGATTAAAGACTAAATATCATTGTCCATATATTCTTTCTAGTTCTCAGCTATGCCAGCTGTGCTCCTTCTACTGCCTTTTACTTTGACTTTCAAGTCTCCCACAGTTATGGCCAGGCATGATGTTGCTGACTGATAAACCAATCAGTAGAAATGAAGAATTAGAAAGATATAAATTCAAGCCAGGTGATGATGGCACACACCTTTAATCCCACCACTTAGGAGGCAAAGGCAGGCAGATCTCTGTGAGTTCGAAGCCAGCCTGGTCTACAAGAGCTAGTTTCAGGGCAGAATTCAAAGCTACAGAGAAAGCCTGTCTCGAACAACTAAAAGAAAAAAATGTAAATTCAAGCACATTCTTGGCTACCTAGTATGATTCTAACTCAGAAAATGTGTGGCTTGGGCAAAAACTCAATGACAGAGGTTGCTAAACATGTGTAGGCCTTCAGTTTAATCATTAGTATTCACCTCACCCTAAAATCTTTAGTAAGCTGGTAGTTCACTAAAGATTTTATTTTCTCTATTAACTACCACATAGTAAATAGACAAAATTGATTACTTCTTTGGAAGGCATTTGGGAAATGTCTCTTTCTCCTAGTCTCGTATGTTACACAGATTTTTCTATTTGTTGAAATAAATGAAAGGTTTTCAAGCTTCATGCAAACATTTCAAAAGTTTACACACCAGGGATCTCCATGTACTTACTGGCCTCCATTACCATTTAGAACTGGATCATGTTTCTCTCCATGAGGTCAAGCCAGACAATGAAGTAACTGTTTTACAGAATGACATTTTTAATAAAAATCAAAGTTCCTCCTAATGTCCTTCTAAGTTGGCTTTTGTTTCATGATATAATAGGAAGTAAACAGGTATTGGTTCACAGAAATCAATTACTACCACCCAATGACTGACTTTCTGCTGACCGCACTGGTCAGAAAACTGGAAGATTCTAAGATTACAGTCTTGAGAAATGTGCAGTTGCTCCTTTTCTTGATTCTACAGTCTTGAAACTTTATAAGCTGTGTACTCAGGATGTAGTCACAATGGCTTTTTTTGTTAACAAATGAATAAAAGATACAGTTGGGGGAAATTCATAAAGGATGAAAAACAAATTCTTTCCTCCACTCTATGGACATTCTGGCTGTAAGGTAGGTATGTTTCTTACAATTTGGAGAATGTAGTATACACAATAATAGGATACCTAAGATTCTGCATTGTGGCTCTATTTTTCTTTTAAAAGTTATGATCTGTATTTTGTATTAAAATGTAAATTACTTTTAGACCATGTACATCAGTATAAGCTTTAAATCATTTTGCAAATGATAATATAAGGAAGACGTAGCATAAAACTTGGAGCAGTTAGAAGAAAGAACATGAAAGCAAGATCTGAGTGAGGTAGAATCAGAGTCATTTCAGCAGCACTGAGGGAGCAGTCTGGGTATCATATCCTGACCCATAACAGCAACAAATTCCAAAAATCAACTTAAAGCAAAACAAAACAAGCTTGTTTATATGAGTAATGTTGATATGCAGCTAAACAAGAATGTGTGGTTTCCAAGTACTGACTATGTGAAATTTTGAAAATCCCAATTTGTCTATAAATCAGCTGGGGATTAGTTTATATTTATGTAGAGTATTACCTTCCCTTTCAATCCTGACTGAGGTGCTGAAGAAATAGATGGTTGAAAGTATTTCATAACCTTTCCAGGCACCTGGCCTTAGCATTTCAAAAGAGATCAGGGTTTTGCAGTGACCAATGTACAATCCTAATTCTCATTCACACATTTGATCATTTGTTTAATACCATGAATCACAATGGTCAGGCACACTGTGTGAAACATTTCCACTGACCTCCTCCATAGGTGTCCCAGTAGGTCATCTAGAATGTTCAAAGCCTTCAAAGCCCTGGTTCTCATAGGAGCTGGAATCACAGGAACTTTCTGTGCCATGGCTTTTGTTCTTGTAATTTATAATTGTGTTCACTTATTGATACCAAAGTGTTTACTTAGACAAGGAAAAAATCCCCTAAAACTGTTGTCTCTATGATTTCTAACATAGTATATCAGATTTATTTTTTTAATTTATTAATTTATTTATTATGTATACAATATTCTGTCTGTATGTCTGCAGGCCAGGAGAGGACACCAGACATCATTACAGATGGTTGTGAGCCACCATGTGGTTGTCGGGAATTGAACTCAGGACCTTTGGAAGAGCAGGCAATGCTCTTAACTACTGAGCCATCTCTCCAGCCCCTATCAGATTTATTTAAAATGTTAAGAGAGCAAAGTGTTGTTAAGAGTTACCTACCAGACAAAATGCAATAAATTACTTAAAAGTTCTGGTATCTGATGCAGCTCCTGCCCTCTTCTTTCAGTACTTTATACATACTTTCACAGATAACCCAGTTTTGTTTTTCACTGTCAGAAAACAGACGTTACAGCAAAACATAAAGAGCACAATGGGAAAACTATAGATGAGATAAAGAAGCAGACCCAAGCCCTAATTGTTGACTTGGGGCTTTAAGGACATTTTGAAGTGATGAAATTTATGGCTAAATGTTACACTTGATGGTAATATACTTTATTGTGGTTTTCTACTATTCTAACATTTACATACTTATCTCTTTCATAATACATGCTTATATTTTATTTGAATTGCAGATACCTCACGTCATATATTTGCAGGTATTGCTTCTTTGTTCCTATGACTAATTCTTTCTCTTAATTCTATCAGCTTATTCATAGTATCCCCACTTTTCTGTGTTCAAAGGCCATCTTTGTTACACGTAGTACACCAGTTTAGACTGATTTATGTCCTCGAGTGGTATACCACATAATAATGCCTGCTTCATTTGAGCTTAGTAAAATCATTTGGGAATTCACTGCTAAACTAGACAATTAGTTACAGATTTTAAAAATGTGTTATTTATGACATATTGATTAGATATAACTTAGAAATAAGTAAACATCTATGTAAATGCAAAGGAAGTAAGCAATATTCTGATTGTCATTATTGACACCACGCTGTACCTCACTTTGATTACTTTGTGATGGAGAATTATTTTAATTATTTGCAAGTTAGTCTTGGTAGTTTTAGTCCAAATGAGTTTTACTCAGAGTTAGCAGGCTGCACTACCCGTGCTTATTCCTTGAGCAAATCACTACTTCTGAACTGTCTTCCACATACCATAAACTTAGCAGATAGGTATATGTTTATCTTTGCCTTTATTTTACCTATGAAGCAAATATGATAGGCTATTTACAGAATTTTAAAAACTTAGAATGAGCCTCACTTCCCAAATGAATAGAACCATGGCATTATATTTTAAGGCATAACCAAAATGTTCTTTTTTCCTTTCACAGCAAAATGCTACAACTATGGATCATGACGATATCAACAGGTTTCTCTCAATGTAATAATTATTAGTATTGCTGATGGTCACTTTTAGATAATAATTTTAGCTGATAGAGAAATTTAAAAATGATTCCTCTCCTTTCATTTCCTACATAATATCCTGGAGCTGTAGTGACACTGACCTGATTTATGAAGTTGTATAGCCTTTTTGAAAAGGTGATGACTTTACTGCCATAGTATTTTTCAAATAAAATCTAAACTCTGTTTATTGTTTCAGAAATGTGTCCTAATCTATGATCATAGCACTAACTCTCATTCCCACCATATTCTGTCATGCTATCTACCAAATGTTCTAAAACTCATTTATCTGGCTCACAATCTAGTTTCTGACCTTCAGACCCATTGTCCATAGTCACTGAATTAACTTCTTCACCTCTTAAAATAACCTCTTGTCTACAAAATCCTTTGTAGAACACTTTTTACCTTTTTCCCTTCTGAGATTTCTTTAATTTTTTTTGGTATCAAGTTTTCTAATAACATTTATTCTGTTTCACTATAGTGTGCTTTTGATTAACTGTAGAGGGTTTTTTCTTATTATTAAGTTTCTTTTTTATTTATATTTACCAAAGTGCTTAGACTGTATTCACAGGAATGTGGGAAGGGCACTTGAACAATATCAAGCCATTTGTAAAGAATTGTTTAATTAAATTAAACAGCTGGATAGTGTTTTCAGACATGATTATAAAACTGAACTTTTCATAGAATTCAACAAGTATGAAAAATTAATCTCCTGCAGTGCTTCTGCTCTGAAAACAAGTCTCTGGGTGTGTTGGGAAATACATTTGGAGATATTTGATTGGCAATCATTATCTTCCTAAAAATCAGTTACCAAATATCATGGACACTTGGAGTCATTAATTTGCCAAAGCTGCATACTTTATGTGTCAGACATACAAGACACATTCTCAAATCTTATTGAAAGCTCAAAATATAAAAATAGAACTCTCGACTTCAGGCAGATTTTCAAAAAACAGAAACACTAGGTCCTACACATTTGAAATAAAGCACCATGTTTTGCATTTCTTTTCTTTTGGGGGAAAGGGGGGTCGAGACAGGGTTTCTCTGTAGCTTTGGGGTCTATCCTGTAACTAGCTCTTGTAGACCAGATGGTCTTGAACTCAGAGAGATCCGCCTGCTTTTAAAAGCCTCACAAGTGCTGAGATTAAAGGCTTGCGCCACCACCACCCGGCCATGTTTTGCATTTTCAAATGCTTTTCTTTAGAAAAAAAATTAAAATTTGTAAAATGAAATTTGAACAAATATTTTTCAAATACTGCTCTTTAGGAAAAAAAGTTAGATTTGAAGAAATATTTTTAAATAACATAAGGAGGCTTTTATAGTATTGATATAATGTGGAGCAATCAGTCCCATGTGAAAACACTTCCTAATACTTGGATTCTTGTGTCAGTCATGTCTATTCAAAGGTATAAGGTCTTAGTTTTAAAATAGCTGGAGATAAGCTTCCTAAACTTCAGAATTTCTATTCATTTGGTCCTATTTCTCCTGCTGTTTCACTCACATTCTTTACGTTCTTTTCTTTTTTTGTGTGTGTTTTTCTTTTAAAAAATTGCTTTCATTTTGCATACCAAATCAGTTCTTCATCCCACTCTTTTTCCAACCCCCAGCTCCCTCCTTCCCTTCCCTCATCCACTTCTCAGATGGGGTAAGGCCTCTTTTTTTGGAGCCAACAAGGTCTGGGACAACAACTTGAGACAGGATCAAGCCACTCCTTATCAAGGCTAAGCAGTGTATCCCACTATAAGGAAAAATTGGCTCCAAAAACCAATTAAAGCACCTGGGATAGGTCTTGGTGTGACTGCCATGGACCACAACAGATCAAGTCACAAAGCTGTCACCCACATTCAGAGGGTCTAATTTGTTCCTGTGCAAATTGCCCAGCAGGCAGTCCATAGTACCTGACCTCCCAGTGGCCCTTGTCAGCTGACTCTGTGATTTTCCCCGGTGCTCTTGACTCCATTGTTCATATAATCCCTCCTCCCTCTCTTCAACTGACCTACAAGAACCCAACCCAGATCTTGACTGTGAGTCACTGCATCTGCTTCCATCAGTTACTGGATGTAGGTTTTATGATTACAATTAGGGTAGTCACTAATCTGATTATAGGGGAAGGCCCTTTCAGGTACCCTCTCGACTATTGCTAAGAGTCTTAGCTGGGGTTATTCTTGTAGATTCTTGAGAATTTCTCTAACAGCAGATTTCTCTTTAACCCCATAATGACTCTCTCTATCAAGATATCTTTTTCATTGCTCTCCCCCTCTTGTCCCTCTCCCAACTCAGTCTTCTTGATCCCTCATGTTCAAATTCCCCTTCCTTTCCCTTCTACCCTCCTCTCAGTTTCCCCAGGAGATCTTAACTACTTTCCTTTCTGCGTCCTCCATAGGTGCCTCTCTTTGGGTCCCCCCTTTAGCCTAGTTTCTCTGTGATTGTGGATTGTAGGTTGGTTATCCTTTAGTTTATAGCCAACTATGAGTGAATACATACCACGCCTGTCTTTTTGGGTCTAGGTTATCTCAGTCAGGATGTTTTTCCTTGTTCCATCCATTTGCCTGAAAACTTCAAGATGTCATTGTTTTTTATTTACATTTTTTCAGATTATTAAAGCGAGAAGACAGTTTCGTATTTATTCCTCGTTCCCGTGAAGAACTTCCAGACAACTTTCCAAAGGAAATCCCTGGGGTCTGCTATTTCCTGGAGGTAAGGACCGGTCCAAAGCCACCAAAGCCTTCTCTGTCTTCAACAAGAGTAAAAAAGGTTTCCTACAATATTGGCACCATGTTTCTTCGGGAGACAAGCCTCTGAGACCTGCTGTGGATCAAAGACTCCTCCAAAAAAAGCACAAGCCCAGAACATGGGTCCCAATGAGGGGTGGAAGACATTGCTTCTCTTCCAATGCTCTGTAAGAACATGTAGTAGAGTTTCTGTGTCAATGTCATGCAATAATCCTTGAAACAGTGAATAACTGCTGTCAAAAAAACCCCAGAAAACAATACAAAAAAAAAAACTTGGATGCTAGGATGAAAAAATACAATGTATTCATCTATATGAATGTTTCAGGTCATATATATTTTATTTACACTTACAGGCCACTTTTCAAAAGTAACCAATCAATAGTACCTGTGCTTTCTTGCTTGTCACCCATACAGGTATCTCTTCCTATATATTTGTACCACTTTTGAATATTCTCTAATTATCTTTTCCTAAATAGACATTTCATACATATATCATAGCAGTGTGATTAAACTTCTAAGCAAGAAGAATTGTAACCCAGCAAAAATATTTTAGGGATATTACCTATTTTTATAAATATATATACATATATATCTTCTAGATAATAACAGTTCAATGAACATGATTAGATATTCAGTATGTGTTGTTGTATTGTTGGTATTTTATGTAATATTAACATACTAATCTAATATAGTTTCGTTCATTTAGAGAGATTAGTGCTTGAACTAAGAACATATATATCTAAGGATATCAGCTGTTGAGAAACCACATGTCTGCTAAGTGAACGTATCTTTCAGATTTATTTAATGTAGCTTGGAGTCCACAGGAAATGGAATTTTCTAGTAGCAGATAAACCTGTGACTAAGATTCGGGAAAGATCTTTTTTTTTTTTTGTAATTTCCAAATGCATATTAGTTAAAACAAATTGCTTTGCAATACTGGGCAATTTTCAGGTTATAACTTACTAATGTAGATGAAGTTCGCAACCTTAAATAGCCCTCTAGTAAATAGCATTCTCATGACATGATGTATTAGTAAATTCCTTCTCATCTGGACTAATGCCTTCTGAGTACTGACTGACAGTCGCAGATAAATCCCTGAAACCAGCATTACTGACAAAGGCCTGTCAGGACATTTGTTTTTTATTGCCTGAACACAAAACAAAGAAAAACCCTGGATTTCATGGCTTTGAGACTCTAAAAAGTGTATTCTCCTGCATTTTTGCTTATAAGGCAATCAAAGCAGCAAATCACCTCAGCAACACTAGAAATAATGGGTCTAACTCTCTCTCTCTCTCTCTCTCTCT
>NW_004949220.1:505102-520994 GCF_000317375.1 Microtus ochrogaster | reverse complement strand
GTTTACCCAGTCTATGGCCATTTTATTATGAACACACACACACACACACACACACACACACACACACACACACACATTATTCACAGTCCTTCCTCACCCTAGTTATATGTGTATGTATATACACACATTTAAACCTGTGTGTATGATTTATACACACACACACACACACACACACACATATTTCTATTGCATGTTCTACTAAATTGATGGCCTGCTACTAATAGCCAACACTGCATGAAAAAAATTATTAGAGGCTCACACTGAAATTAGGAATGCACAGTGTGGTGAAAATTTTCATATTTGGGATCAGATTTAAAGTCTAAACTTCTAAAGAGTTCAATGGCCTGAAAACATTTGCTATTTTGAAATATTAGAGGGACCCTTTCTTACTCCAGTATATATACTCAGTGTTAACTATGTTTACTGAATGTGATATATAATTTTCTGTTCAGGAATTTGGAGCTGCATTAAAGATTTTACGGCACACTTTAGCTAAAGTATATATTAATTTTCAATGTCATCCATGATAGTTAATCAATGACTTCACATTCTCTATGTGTATGACTTGGGAACATTTAAAATATGCAAAGTACTTGTTTTAATCATGTTCTTTCTAATTTGAGCTGGGTTCTTGCCCTGGTATATTGATGACACTAGTTTAACAACCTTCACATAGAGAAAGCAAGTTATAATGACTCCAGTTTCTAAGCTCTTACCTCTTTCCCCAGGTATAGATCTCTATCCTTTACATCACACGGATGGATGCTCAGGGAATGACTTGGAGGCTTTGTAGCCTGAGGCTGGTGTATTCTCATGAGCATAAGAATAAATGAATTTCTTCAAGAGACTTGGGTATTAGCCCACCTTCTTCAGAGTAGAGGGATTGGGAGAAGTTGTAGGGAGTACAGCTGGAATAAGTGAGAAAACAAAGTAGTCATGCTCATATTCAAAAATGCCTGAAGAAAACTGAGTGTCTCCTAACTGTTGAGGAACATGAAAAGAGAGCCGCGCTCACCAAGTTCATTTATGACTATTATGTATAGTAACTGTGTTTATTATAATATATTTAATTATTCAATAGTGAATAAACATGTTCTGTAACTGTAAGGCTGAAAAAAGGTTTCCAAGGTACCATCCAATCTTCTTCTATACTTTTTTGTAAAGATTTGTCTGAGCAACTACCTTTAACACATAATGATTCTCCCTGTATTTAAGAAAATATATAAGAAATGTACACACACATACACACATGTGTGTGTTTTAAAACCTATTATTTCAAATCCACTCCCTTATTCAGTAATTTCTTATAGTGCTCACGTGAGAATTTGTTCATTTATTCTCAGTTTTTTTCAAAGTATCACAAACTTTGCATTTGTTTATGTTAGTTTACACAGAGAGGAAATAGCCATTACATTGCCAGAAATGTCACATTAAAGAACATTATAGAAATCTATTATATATCACTGACAGTCATCTATAGTCTTCAAATACTATAATCTAAAAGCATTTCTGAAGACAGTATGAGAAAAGAGTTTAATAGTTTATGAATTTTCCAGACTATTTCAAATGACTATAATAGTTTCACCATTGTTGTATGTGCTTGTGGGGCACTCCATTAAAGATATATATATATAATCTTTATTCTGGCTGCAGTCACAGAAGGTAAAAGCTATGGAAATTTAAGCTTTCATTATTCCTACACAATGGAGCTCATATGTCCTATCTTAGGAATCATGACTGCAAACATGAGATAGTATTTTGATTTTATTGACTAATATCACTACATTACTATCATATGCTTACAACTCTTCATAATGTTAGATATTTTAGTGTGTCTGGTTGAAAGGAATTTAGAAAAGTCTCCATATAAACAAGATTGCATATTGGTGTAATATGTTTAGCTCACTGTAAAAGGAATGATTTCCAATTAAGCATATGAGTAGTTTATCTGATTGAATGTTGGGTCATATAGCTAATTTAGTAAAGGGACTTTAAAACTAGGCATTATTACCAACAGTTTCCTCAGGCAGAAGGATCATTTTATAAGGAGAACACCATTATCTACAAAAAAAAACCCCATCAATCCAGCACAGTTATAATCTCCATATATTTGTTCAAATCTTCCTATATAGGTTCTGTCTTATAGACTTTAATAAGTAGGCAACAGTGGCCACAACGAAAGAGTAAGATGTCTCAAAAACATGGTTGAGCTCATTCTGGTGCTCCAAGGTCCCATTGAGGAGGGAGAACATGAGCAAGGAAGTCAGGACCACGAGGGATGCACCCACCCACTGAGACATTGGGGCTGATTTATTGGGAGCTCACCAAGGCCAGCTGGACTGGGACTGAAAAAGCATGGGATAAAACCGAACTCTCTGAATATGGTGGACAATGAGGGATGATGAGAAGCCAAGGACAATGGCACTGGGTTTTGATCCTACTGCATGTTCTGGTTTTGTGGGAGCCTAGTCAGTTTGGATGCTCACCTTCCTAGACCTGGATGGAGGGGGGGGGGGCTTGGACTTCTCTCAGGGCAGAGAACCTTGATTGCTCTTAGGACTGGAGAGGGAGGAGGAGAGGAGTGGATGGAGGGGGAAAGGAGTGGGAGGAGGGGGAGGGAAATGGGAGGCTGGGAGGAAGTAGAAATTTATTTTTCAATAAAAAAATAAATTAAAAAAAGAAACATGGTTGAGCCTTTCAGCTCTCATATAGTGCAGGTTATCTGTGATGCAACTTTCTAAAATCCACCTCTACTCATTTCTCCTACTGTATTTTACACTACTTGGGATTTCTGTTTCAATGCTATATTATATGTGGAGCACAGTGAGTTATGACCCGCAGCTCTGACATAGATCATGATACATGAAACTGGAGACTGACCTGTGGATTCAGCACACATTCCTTCTTATAGTTTCAAACTTTCCCCTCTTGTGTAATGATTGTGATATCTGGATAGAAATACATATTCAGGAAGTGGAAGTTTATGCCTCTTGAGGGAAACCAAAACATAACATTAAACAAAATATCATTCTCAAGTGCAGCAATGCTTTTTAACTTGCATATTCTTCCAAGGAGTTCTAGCAATACAGCAAAAGTACACAGAAACAAATATTTTTACAGTGCCATCAAACTCCATATTCTGTGTATGAAGGGTGCTGTTGTTATCTAAAACATTGGGTCTACATTTGGGCAGAATTAGGAGGGTCTTGGAGATTATGACAATCACCATTGACAGTTGCTTGGCTTTGTGACTGTCTCTTGAGAGCTGTTCATGTTTAGGGCAGAAAGTAACAGTGATGTAAGTTTCTGTATTATCATGTTCTTTAGTAAGACATGGGTTATCCCTTTCTCGCTATCTTGTGCTCTGTGTGCTCAGCACATACCAGCTCAACTCCTGAAGCCCAGACTCCATCAAACATCATTTCTTCCTTCTGAACCAGAGAGTAACAAAAATGTTGCTAATGCTTGGTTGACGTAAATGCTCCCACACTGTGTTGGACCTTCCTTACCATATTTAAATGTGTCCAGTCTGTGGGACATTAATTGTGTCTGCACTTAATTCTCTTTCTTCAGAATACAATCTGCTCTAAGCACTTTGTGTAACTCCTTGAATATTCCTTTGGAAACAATTTTACATACATGAACTTTCAGCCAATGAAACCTAATGATTCAAATCTCATATCTTAGTTTGGTTCTTTCTGTTATTAGATTGTAGGTCTATGCTACAAAAACTGGGTCTTTAGAGAGTTCTATAAGCCTGTATAGAAAATATTAGCCCAAATTCCAGATGATAAGAGAGAATAAATTTGTTTGTTTTATGATCCGTTCTCACATGAGTGTGCCTAACTCACAGGCAATTTAACACACACATAAGTCATGTTACCATGATGGAACAGAATTTTTGTTGATGTTGGCTCAGGTCAGAATCCTTGCAGTGGCAAATAAAGCAGAGCTGCTAATATTCTAGAGAGATTAACATAATCTTGGAAGACCCTGCTTAGATAGTGTGCAAAATTTCTTCCTCACACTTGATTCAAATAACTTGAGCCTCATTGTAAGTGTCCTGATACTTTTCTGTTTCCTCTTTCTTCCATTCCTTTCATTGAAAAGAAGAAGACATATTGATACATTTATAGTACAGGAATAGTCACAAGTCATTGAATCCCTTCAAACTATTTTATAAAGTACTGAAATATGTGTCTGTGTTTATACAACCACATGCACGTGCATGTGCAGCATTCGTGCATGCACATATGTGCATGTGGTTGTTGGGTCAAAAAATGTCATTTGTGGAGAACTTGGGAATGTGCAGGAACAATTTTTCTTTGCTCTGGTATGTTGTGTATCCTTATTATACCTTCATTATATGCTTCATTGCTTTCACCTGCTGTTCTAATTCAATAATTTAGTTAGTCTGCTTAAAAGTATCTGGCTGGCTCCATAAGAATTACGTGGGAAATTTTTGCAATATGAATTTCTGAGTGTTGTTTTTTCCAGAGACTTGAATTCCAGGTCTCATTAGGACCCAAGAATAAGCATTTAGGAAACCACTCTAGGTAGCACTGATGTTACATATAGATGTTAAATATAGTCAGATGTGAGGATTCTTGAAGAACATGAATGCAATTTCAATGACTACATGTTAATATAAGCTGGATAAGGTAGCAATATATTATTCCATTTATAGTTAGTTTGAATATTTAATCACTCTAGGCTTCTTGCTATTATTTCTTTCATGAACTCTGAGTTTAGCTTTAGTTTTAAATGCTTAGTCTACTTTTAGAGCATGAATTTTAAAATATGTTATGGATAGAAGTCAGTACTGATAAGCATGAGGATGAATATTGCTCACTATAGGGCTCTTAGGCATACTAGCAATTTTCTTAGTGACCACCAAAACTATGCAGTACATTACATATTCTGGCCCTCACCACTGAGGTACAGAGAAGGAGCTTAAGAAACAAGCATGTATTGAAATCATAGCCTTACTTCAGAATGCTGTGATCTATGTTTTAAAAAGACACCAAGTTAATATTCAATACATTGTCTCACTAAGTATATTGCACATTGGATTTTATACTTGTCTCAGAGTAACTTTGTAGCAATACTTTATAACAATCTTTCAAGCAATAATTGAAGCCATGGTAATGATGCCATACATAATGAATTTCTGAGCATTTCACCAAAGTTTTGTGGAAATAGAGACATGGTTTCCATAAGCAATAACAAAGGTGGTTTGGACTTTTTAAAAGTTATGTGGTGTTTCACAATATAATGAACAGCAAGTGTTGAAATATATTTTAAATATTGAACAAATAGTATTCTAATCTGTCTCAAAAGTCATTCATTTGCAGACATGTAGTTTATTTCCATCAGACTATATATCTGATATATAATTTATAACTATTTTACTATGATTTTTATTTCTATCAAAGATATTCATGTACTATTTGTAAAATTGCTCAAATTTTTGGATCTCTGTAGCTTATAACAGCAAGCAACAAGAATGTATAAATGAAAGTAGAGTGTAAGTTGGAAGAGCTGATTGAGAAAACAAACTTTACTGAAATATCCATGGATCCTGGGTTGAGAAGGTCTGTCTGGAAGACTGAAGATAAAAAGAGCAAAGAAATTTCTAAAGGTATAGAGACTGTTACAAGACAGAGTCTTTTTTTTTTTTGGTTTTTTCGGGCAAGGGTTTTTTTGGGGTTTTGGACCCTGTCCGGAACTAGCTCTTGTAGACCAGGCTGGTCTTGAACTCACAGAGATCCGGCTGCCTCTGCCTCCCGAGTGCTGGGATTAAAGGTGTGCGCCACCACCGCCCAGCGAAGACAGAGTCTTAAAGGAGAAGCAGTTTCCATAGTGAACACTTCTGAATTAATGGATTTCGGGTGACATTATTTTGTTGTGTTATTCTTGTGGGCTTTGCTGTTATTTTCAGCCATCCAATGAGACAGTGCCAGGGTTTCAGCAGTTCTGAGTTTCAGTAAAGCTGTGATAAGAAGCTCACAGGGCTATAAATAGCAAGTCTCTGACGGTGACAGATAGGATGAGTCTTGGTTACAGTGAAGAGGTATCAGAACATTAGAATCTACAAAACAGAGAAAGTCAAACTTATGTCACAGAAAGCATCCTGAATGTAGCACAGTGCAGATGGTGTGCAGGGGCATTAAATAGAACATTTTCTTATCTCTTTGAACATGTTTGGCTGACTGTTTTTTACTTTGCACACCCCCATATCTGACATTATAGAAATGACATATTTTCCTTATTGGAACTTCAAGCACAAAGTCTGGAAAATGTTTCATGTCCTAAAGGCTGTGCCATCATTTTTGAAGATATTCCTTATTACATACTTCTCTTCATACCTTCTCAACCTGAACTCCATATGCTTACAAAACAATACTGGGTTTCTGAAAGGAATAGGTTTACACAAGATCATCATCCTCTGAAGTGCTCCAAAGAACGTAGTTAAAAAGAGAACTCAGAGCATTTGACAGTGTTCAGTGGAGAGACAAAGGTGCTCTCTCTGCCTTCTAAAGTTGAAAATAGTCAGATAGCCTGTCATTATTACTAAGAGATTTCTCTAATTATTTGTAACTGATTATGCCATGCAGAATATATTGAGAAAAAAAATTAGGAGGAGTAAGCTCCCCATTTTCAACAAGAATTATCAGTCACAGAAATAATTTAGGATACAGATATTTTTTTATACTGAGTCAACTCACTTGTATATCAACTTCAAATTTGTTAGGGTTTAAAAAAAATATTTCCTGAAATGCATCAGGAACTTTGGAAATGAGAAGATAATTGTGTCTTAACCTCAGTCTTTAGACTGTGGTGATGATACTTCGTCATAAATCAATTGCATTTCAATGACTTTATTCTTCCATGTTTCCATGTATCAAAAACGAAGTAATAGAGTGGTTATAAATAAGAAGAACTTACATATTGTGTCATTGAACAGTATTTTTTTAGTTCAACAGTCTTCTTGTACTTAAATGTTAAACTATTTCAGAGGTTGATAGTCAAAGTCAAGAGAAGTGTGTTCAGGCTTGTTTATATTAAGGCATAGAGTAAGGCCCCTCAGAATTTTTAGACAAATCCTGAAATGAAAGGCAGCTACCAACTACATCTGAATCATTTGAATAACAGAGTATTCCACATCAACCATCACTGAAAAGAATCCATGCATTTCCAAATACAAAGAAACGTCAGCAAAATAGCTCTTCTTCTGAGATTTGACCAGTATATGTAACCACTTAAAAGCCCCCCCCATTTCCCACCCCAAGCATTGTAAGTTAAATATCTCCATAAAATAAAGTTAAATACCGAAGCATTAGCAACAATGTGAAATAATCCAAAATTTTATTTGTATAAATTTTTATATTGGAACTAAAACTAACTTTGCTTTGGGGGTAGATATTCAAAGTTTTTTTTGTAATCACTAGCAGAAACATCAAACCATCTCTAATGATGGTTCTTTTACTCTAGCCACTGCAGTGTAGATAATTTACAGAATTATAAAATCATCTGAAGTAATTCAGCAGCAATTTTAGGTGATTGGCCTGATGGTAGCTGAAATGATCAGGCCTTTTATTTTAATTGGTTTGAAGATTATCACCAGGAACTTGCAAATTTCAGAACCATCATTTGTTATGTAGCTTTGTGACTAAATTATGGTTACCTATCACTTTTTTGATCCTTAAAACACCTTTTTTTTGTCTATGAAATACAAATTATTATTTGACCATAAATGCTGTTTTAATTTATGAGCTAATATGAAATATTTAGGTGACTTCAGCTAGAGAGAAGGAAGCAGTAAGAACCCCCCCCCCTGTAAGGAGAATAAGGTTGAGACAGTTTTTCCTCACCTTAAAATTATGTCTGTAGTCCACCCTTGTTTAACCTAAGAGAAAGCTGAGGTTATTGATACAAAGATTTCATTATGGATTTTTTTTTAAATGACAGTATTTATATTAATAAACTATGATGAAACAGTACTATAAAATTCAGCATGTCAAAAGTTTTAGAAAACAAACAAGGAAATTAATAAAACAACTAATTAGAATTACTATTTAAAGGAACAAAAACAAAATTCTTCATCAGTGTAAATGGAGACTGCGCCATTGTTTTCCTGCTGCCCAGACCCGAACAATTATTCAGAAACTATATTAATTACAAGACTCTTTAGCCGATGCTGCAGGTATAGTTTTAGCTAGTTCTTTAATTTAAATTAACCAATTTCTATCAATCTGTGTATTGCTATGGGGTTGTGGCTTATCAGAAATACTAGCATGTCTTCTTTTTTCAGTAGCTATAAGACATCTCTTTGACTCTGCCTTCATTCTCCGAGCATTCACTTTAGTTTCCCCTGCCTAGCTCTATTCTGCCATCATAGTCCAAAGCTTTATTATCCAATGGTAATAAAACATATTTGCAGCATACAGAGAGGAACACCACATAACACCAGGTCAGAATTTGTTTCTGGTTTGAAAATTTAGTACTATGTCTTCAATTGGTATTTGCTACATGACAAATCTATAGAATAGCCTTTATACTAGTAAGAAGGCAGGTAGGAATCCAAACATCATCTGCATCAGCTGTAGCTGCAACTTAAATAGACCTGTATCATTTCTAAATAAATGTCTAATGAATGGACTATACGTAGATACTATGTAGGGCAACTAAAAGTCTTTAAATGTGTAGGAATTTTAAACTCCTATACTCTCCAGCTTTCTATTTAAAATCTTGTATTTTCCCTTCCTCCCTTTCTTCTTCTCTACTCTGTTTTTTCTGTCTCTGTTTTTTTCATAATTCTTATATGGTATATGATTATAGTATTTTGCTCTTTGGGTTAAGGCTTCTCTTTTTCACATTCACATGTCTGAACACTCTGTAGACTAGTGAGTCAAAGGTTAGAACTTAGCAGAGATCATTTGGGAATAGAAGTGTCTGTGACTTTGAACTTTAGCTGCTGAAGGTTTTATCATACATGAGAAACATTGGTCTATACAAACATCTTTGAGTGTCATGTGAAGTATCAAAATCAGCATTTTAAAGCTATGCTTTTAACCCTCATGTCTTCCTTTAGAAAAATCTTTGCATAGCTAAATTTTCACTTTTTTATTAGACTTGAAAATTATATTGCTAAAGACTGAGAGATAGAAAAGAAGCTTTTTCTGAAATCTGCTTTCAAAATTTTAGGTACATCAAATCCAATTTGATTTCATAAGCTCTTTAGGCATAAGGGATACTGACAAACTTCTTGAATACTGCTCAATGAAATGATTGGCATGTTTTAGTCTTTCTAGCTCTTGGAGTGTCTGAAAACACTCTACATAGAATTTATGTCTATTCTGCTGAACAAACAATTTGTGGCAGTCTCCAAGTTTTTTAGCTCTATTTCCTTTGAGGTTTTATCCCATAGCAATTTTAACCACAGTTTTAAATTAGTTAAAACAATTAATGAATTTCCATGGTCTGAAATTCATAAAAGACCAATTCTGATCATTTAAAATTGTTTTAATAAGGGGGCAATCATTTATAAATCTCAATCTAAAACCATTTAATTTTAAGGGGGAAATTAGATAATGTGTAGCAATGTATTTGCTTTGTAAGGGAAAATAATTCAAAATATCTCCAGTATACTAAAGAAGAAGGCAAAAGAGGAATTTTAGGAAACACACCTCAACATTTGAGTAAGTTTTGAATCTTTTAAAATCTTGAATTTTCCAAAATTGAAATTACTGTAACCTCTCTGTCACTGTATGAATATTATATTCAAGCTTCCATAGAATAACATTGCATTTTCTCTAGTGTTGTAGGAATATTGTTTTTTCCTATTTAGGAAGATATCTTTCTAAAATAAAGCATCCTATATATTGTATTTCTGGTCCTGGGGATTGAATCTGGGACCTTGTGCATGCTAGGCAAGTCTCCATCTGGAAACTACCCTCTCAGCTGTAACTTTTTATATTTCAGTTCCCATTTCTAATTATATTATTTGTTATACACCAAAAATCCTAAATTCTGATCATGTAAAATAAAGATACAATCTCAAAAAAATAACAACTCCAAACATCAACAACTTGGTTCATCATCTTTTATTTATCCCATTCTCCATTCTGAATTTGAGAAATGGTATAATAATCACCAATCAAGTTGAATCTAATGTGGATGTTGACTGTGTTTTTTTCATGATTTCCTTATTAAGAGCACTTTAGTTTCTAAAGTAAATTAACACTCAAATATCTTCAGCATTTTCATTTATTTGGGGAAATAGCTTTAAAGTGATTTTTAAATGGGATAAATACTTATGATGCAAATAAGAAATTAAGCTGTGAGCCCAAGCCCCCATTTTTGGTCTCCCTGTGTTTTTTGCTTTCCACTGAAAATCAACTTCTACGATCTCAATGAGCATAATCACATGCTAACTAAGAACAGACTTTAAAGGAATCCTTACTTTATTATGATATCTAGTCCTACTGTTACAGTTGGCCACAATGTAAGAAGATTCAGGAGGTTGGGTAGGAAATGAGTCCATGAAAATGATTGTTACCTTTTTGTTTCTGTTGTAAGATGAACAATTTGTTTCACTTAGAACATAAAGAAATCTTTCTGAGAGTTTGTTTCAGAAAAAGTGTTAAGTGTTGTAATGGCTCCTGGCAATCTGTCTTATTATGCTTTTAAAGTGTACCAAGTAAGTGCATTCAGAAAAACATATCATTCCTAATTTCAAAATCAACCTACCTAATTCATCCAGTTTAACTATGAGTTGTCATTTCACAAAACCAAAGGGTCCCATTTACCAAGCAGTATTTTAAATATCAAACTTATCCCGATCATTTGAGTGCTTATGATCAACATTCCAAGCATTCAACACCACATAGTAAAGACTAGGTATCTATGCTAATAGGAAGACATAGTTATGATGTGCTAGGCTTACATTGGTGTCCTCTGCATGAGGTAATTTTTTATGTAAATATATTCTTGAGTTATTTTAACATTTTGGTCCATTTGTTTGTTGTAATCTCATGGGTCTAAATTTTGTATTTGGCTTGCTGTAAATAATTATACAAATGCTATTATGCTAACATATAATATTTTGTGAATCATTTCTTTTCAAAAATCTAGTTATTACAAACTTAAATTATAATATCATCAAATAATGCCAGGTAAATACATTATTATATATGTAGGGCATGGCTAAATTACATATATTTTGAAATGTCAAGCTGTTTTTCATTTGTTTTATTTTAAATGAATGCATCTCTTAAACATGTAACATTTATTTTTTGAAGTTTCATTTGGTTTTTCAAATTATATTTTAATGTATTTTTTATCTAATAGCACAGGTTTCAAGAAAATTTTTCTGATTAAAATGATTAAATATGCCTCATTTCACTAGAATTTTAAAAATAGTACCTGTAAGTGTATGGAAGTATTTATAAAATTATAAACATTGACCATATCTTCTTTGTTTTACATGTATCATGACTTCTTACCTGTTTGCTTATTTTATTTGTAATTATCTCAAATGATACACAATGTATATATTATGTTCATAGTGAAGTAGTTATTGTATGTGCAGATGGCAAACAAGTGAGTTTTTACATGGAAAAATGATTAATGTACACCTGGAATTCTTCAAAAGCAAAGTGGAAATAACAGTCATGCATTATATTTACATGTTCAATACAAAACTGTTTAAATCATGCATCATATACATTAAAAGTTGAAACTGTCACACAATATTTAAATCAATAAATTATACCAACAAAAGGAATCTACAGATTTTTAAAAGTTTTTATTATTCACACTGTGAGTAACTGAGGATAAGCTCAAATGACAGGTGAAAAAATGAATAGAGTGCTAAGAATGTGTTATTTGTGTGGCTTACGATGAAGCTTGAAGACACAATCTTAGTCCTGCTTAATTTTGCATTATTTTTATAATATGAAATCTCTTTCTAATTCTGTCACAAAAGCCAATTATTCCTGTTGCCATTACTACACTCTTTCATGTTCTGTTTATCACATAGTAGAGTCATAATTCATCGATCGTGTGACCAAACAGTTACTTTACTGAAAGGAAAGGTGAAGCACATTTCAGAGATAAAAGACAGCTAAATGCCCACAGAGCATCTGTCAGGACTTCATGTGACAGTCACACTGCATGAAGTACATTTTGTCAAAAAAACTTATGATGCTGCATTCTTGTCTTAGAATTCTTAGAGTCAAATTACCTTTGTTATTTTGTTATCCCCATCTTCGCCTATTTTCTGGCACCAAGAATACAGAAATTGCCAACTAGAAAAGTTAAAGAATTTTATATGTGTTAATGCTCATGGAGGTCCAAGGTCAAAGAGCCACCTCTGTTGACAGCCTTCTTGTTAGCAGGGTTCTTAGGCATCAGGGCTTCCAGTGATGAGATAACGTTCAGTTCTGGAAGCTCTATTTAGGAAGATTATCAAATGTAAATCCTAATCACCCCCAACCAGTACTATCTGTAATCTTCAGGTAAGATTCTATATATTTAACATCTCTTACTGGAGATTAAGCCCTAACATTAATATCAGGGGTCAAGTTATGTTCAAAATGTAGCCAACCTCTCATGTACAACTTCTTGATTGATTAAGTTCCAAGTAATCCTCAACAAAGCCAATATAGATATTTCTAAAATGATATGTTCAGACATTTGTCTTCCAGACAATTCTAGACTCTCAAATTGAAAATCAAAATTAACACTATGTGATCCAATATAACTGTACTTTTGTCACCTGAGATTTCCACTAAAGAAAGCCTATTTTTCTCCCTCTCCTTTTTTGTGGAACAAGATTGAATCTCAAGTTTCTCTTTTAAGACAAGATTGAATGTTTTTTTTTTTATTTTGGAGAATATTAATATCCTTGCTATAGCATGTGATTTATTTGATGTTCTCACTTCAAAGAAGGCAATGGCTTACATTTAAACATTATTTGATGCCACATTTGTGTTTAGTAAGCTGTTGTCTCTGAATGAAAATGCTTCTGGGAGCATCATAAAACTACATGTCATTTCTAAGATATGAATGAATGAAAGGCAATCTATGGATTTTGTATGAATTCTGTACAATTTTTGATAGCATTAATGACTCAGGTGGTCTCATTCTCAGGGATCTACATTCAGTCTATTTCAAAACAAAGATCCACCTCTCCAAGTCTTCTTTTTCAAAAGGCTAAGTCCACAAAAAATATTGGCCATCTTTAAATTCTAAGCTCAAGATTTCATTTATTTGTATCTTCACTGGAAAGAAGTTATTGAAGGTCTTATTAATCTTATATCAATGGACTCTGATTCTTAATTAAATATATAAATCAATCAAATATTAAACAAATTTATTCTGCACATCATTTTACTCTAATATTTATTTTAATATACAAATGCAATTCTGCAAAATAGATGTTAAATGTCTCAATCTCTCATTACATTAATGTGTTAGAAGTTTCACAGGTAAGCTTAAGAAGAACCAGGATGAGTCTGCATGTCTGCTTGCAAAAATTGACTTACATTTATTTTCATGTTAAGGAAAGAAGGAACTACAGATAGAATTTATAGTGAAACATTAAATTAAAAAAGGAAAATAATACAGCATGTGCTTCCTGGCCTGGAATATTCTTAAAGCAGGAACCAAAGGAATGGCAAATGTGAAAAGAAACTAACATTTCAGGATGATGGCTGGTTCCTGAGTTTCTGACATCATATTATAAAGACAACTTTCTATTCTGTGTTTGGTTGATGGCACTCACTGACACAAAAACCTATAAAGTGAGTTTTAGGGTCAAGGCCAAATCGTGCTTCTTTTAAATTATAAGCTACATCAAGGAAAGATATTTTGGAATAGGACGCACTATGTGAAAAGGTATTAAGATTTTAAGATTCTATCTTTCCTCTTCCTCCCCACTCATTTGCAAGCATTTCTGTATGCTCTCTATAAACATGTTCATAGCCATTGGTAACACAGTTATGTGGTAATATCTACTTCTATATGGCTGGAAAATTAATTCTTTTTGGAATCATCGGTGAGGCACTTTGTTATCAAGGTTCCTCTTTAGAATACTGGGACCCAGGACTTACTAGCACTAATGGAAGAGGGTGAGAATGACCTCATTACCTATTGCAAATTAACATTATTACATGTAGAGAGAGGCTAAACCTGTTATGAATTCTCAAAATGCTCTTTGCCAGTTGAAGGTGTAACTCACAAAACAATCCTACATCAATTTGGAATTATCATTAATAAAAGGGTTATTTATTTAAGGGGAAAACTTATAGATCACCATCCCAGAGAACATCCCTCTGCACAACCAGGAACAAAGTTTTATAGCCAAAAGCCGGAAGGAAGAGAGAGAGAGAGAGAGAGAGAGAGAGAGAGAGAGAGAGAGAGAGAGCAGGGCTATGGCTACTTTTTAAAGCAAAATAGACAATGCCCAAGTGGACTGGTACCTTAAAGGCTATTGGCACTGAAAGAGCAGAAGAAGCTTGAGCAGCACCTCTCCCTTTTGTTTAAGTAAGAGAGTTCCAAACCCAATACAAAACAATATACACTAGGAACAGATATCAAGTATAAGATTAGAATTAAAATCAACATAAATATTATTAAGCAAGGAACATATGCTAAATGTTTTAGTAAATATTTTATCTTAAGGAGTCTAAGTCTTTTATTGGAAATGGTTTGGTTAGATCATAAGAGAACAGTAACTACAACTATCTAATCTTCAACCCCATCAAAGGCCTGAGAAGAGAAATAATATTACTTGAGCTGGCAAGAAGTATAATCAAGTAGCTTCAAGGTGTAGTCATCATAAAGAGCTTGATCCTTAGGATCAGAGTAAGGTCCTTCACCTAGAATTTGATCTAGGGGCATCTCAAGTCCATTTGCTTTCTTCTGTTGCTCTAAACTCCTCACTTCCTCTTTAAAAAAGCACCTCCAAAGTAATTGATGTCCACTTGCTAGGACTGCTGAGATTAACTGAGCCCAACCTTGAGCTGTTGCTTTGTTACTGAAAGCCCAGATTTTGACCATCTCCCTAACAAAGGATGAATATAGTCCTTAAGCTACAATTGGTTGTTTAATTTTCTTTAGGTCAGTCATACATATGGGCTCCCATGTATATTCTTTGACAACCTTAGGGCACTTAGGGCCAGATACATTTTCTGTTGTTATTACTGGAAAGGCAAACAGAACTCTGGGGAAGCTATCATGGATATTTTTATGCACCAACAAGGTTAAGTTTTGCCTTTGTACCTTTTGTTCCTAGTCATAAAATTCAACAATTTCCTCATTTTTTTTCAAATCTATTTACCATTGCCTTTCATAATGTCTGGATTTCCTGTCCAGTGTTCTGCTCTAATGCTCTCATTGAGGAGTCCAAGGTATAAAGTCTGTCCAGTAGAGATAATGTCTCATCCTTGGACATAACCTTACAGCATTATATATCCTTCCTGTAGAGACATTCTATCAGTCAATCTGTCATACTCCTTTGGCAAAGTTTGATTAATACATTAAACAGTATGAATTCTCTCAAATAATGTTTCAGCACCCACTGTCATTGATTGGGTTGTATGTGCCAAATCATCTGTTTCCTTCTCCAGAGTGCTCAATCTTTCATTAAATAAAGCCATATCCTTCTTCATATTTCCAAACTCTTTCTTGAGAAATGTGGTTTCAGTCTGTAAAGACTGCACCATTTCTAAAAATAAATATCTCATTCTTAACCCTATTGTCAAACCACTTTTTTCATTATTATTATTATTAAAAATTTCAACCTCCTCCCCTCCTCCCATTTCCCTCCCCCTCCCTTCTCTCCCCCTCCCCCTCCCTCTCCAGTCCAAAGAGCAATCAGGGTTCC
>NW_004949220.1:500874-505002 GCF_000317375.1 Microtus ochrogaster | reverse complement strand
CTCCCTTCTCTCCCCCTCCCCCTCCCTCTCCAGTCCAAAGAGCAATCAGGGTTCCCTGCTCTATGGAAAGTCCAAGGTCCTCCCCCCTCCATCTAGGTCTAGGAAGGTGAGCATCCAAACAGACTAGGCTCCCACAAAGCCAGTACATGCAGTGGGATCAAAAGCCAGTGTCATTGTCCTTGGCTTCTCATCAGCCCTCATTGTCAGCCATGTTCAGTGAGTCCAGTTTGATCACATGCTTCATCATTCCTAGTTCTGCTGGCCTTGGTGAACTCCCATTAAATCAGGCCCAATGTCTCAGTGGGTGGATGCACCCCTCGCAATCCTGACTTCCTTGCTCATGTTCTCCCTTTTCCTGCTTCTCATTTGGACCTTGGGAGCTCAGTCCATTGCTCCA
This sequence comes from Microtus ochrogaster, assembly GCF_000317375.1. Classification (NCBI taxonomy): domain Eukaryota; kingdom Metazoa; phylum Chordata; class Mammalia; order Rodentia; family Cricetidae; genus Microtus; species Microtus ochrogaster. The sequence continues at coordinate 504,605 of NW_004949220.1, read as the reverse complement.
GTGTGGGTCTCTGTCTCTATCTTCATCCATCACCAGATGAAACTTCTATGGAGATACGCAAGATATTCATCAGCATGGCTATAGGATGGAGCCATTTCAGGCTCCCTCTCATCAGGAACTAGCTGGGGACATCTTGAATGCCTGGGAACCCCTCTAGAGTCAAGTCTCTTGCCAACACTAAAATGGCTCCCTTCATTAGGATATATACTTTCCTGCTCCCATATCCACCCTTCCTCCATCCCACCCTCCCATTCTCCCAAGCTCTCCCCATCCTCCCCTTCTCACTTTTATCTCCCCATCTCCCCTTACCACCACCCTACTCCCACTCCCAAGTTCCCAATTTTTGCCTGGCAATATTGTCTACTTCCAATATTCAGGAGGGTAACTATATGTTTTTCTTTGGGTTCACCTTCTTATTTAGCTTCTCTTGGATCGCAAATTATAGGCTCAATGTTCTTTATTTATAGCTAGAATCCACTAATGAGTGATTACATACCATATTGATCTTTTTGGGTCTGGGTTAACTCACTCAGGGTAGTGTTTTCTATTTCCATTCATTTGCATGCAAAATTCAAGGTGTCATTGTTTTTTAACCGCTGAGTAGTACTCTAATGCGTATATATTCCGCACTTTCTTTATCCATTCTTCCATTGAGGGGCATCTAGGTTGTTTCCACGTTCTGGCTATTATAAATAATGCTGCTATGAACATAGCTGAACAAATGCTTTTGTAGTATGATGCAGCATCTCTTGGGTATATTCCCAAGAGTGGTATTGCTGGATCCTCGGGTAGGTTGATCCCAAATTTCCTGAGAAACTGTCACACTGATTTCCAAAGTGGTTACACAAGTATGCATTCCCACCAGCAATGGATGAATGTTCACCTTACTCCACAGCCTCTCCAGCAAAGGCTATCATTGGTGTTTTTGATTTTAGCCATTCTGACAGGTGTAAGATGATATATCAAAGTTGTTTTGATTTGCATTTTCCTGATCGCTAAGGAGGTTGAGCATGACCTTAAGTGTCTTTTGACCATTTGAACTTCTTCTGTTGAGAATTCTCTGTTAAGTTCAGTGTTCCATTTTTTTAATTGGGTTAATTAGCATTTTAAAGTCTAATTTCTTGAGTTCTTTATATATTTTGGAGAACAGACCTTTGTCTGTTGCAGGGTTGGTAAAGATCTTCTCCCAGTCAGTAGGTTGCCTTTTTGTCTTAGTGACAGTGACCTTTGCTTTACAGGAGCTTTTCAGTTTTAGGAGGTCCCATTTATTCATTGTAGCCTTTATTGTCTGTGCTGTTGGGATTATATGTAGGAAGCAGTCTCCTGTGCCCATGTGCTGTAGAATATTTCCCACTTTCTCTTCTATCAGGTTCAATGTGTTCAGATTGATACTGAGGTCTTTACTCCATTTGGACTTGAGTTTTGTGCATGGAGATAAATATGGATCTATTTTCATTCTTCTACAGGTTGACATCCAGTTTTGCCAGCACCATTTGTTGAAAATGCTTTCTTTCTTCCCTTGTATACTTTCAGCTCTTTTGTTAAAAATGAGGTGTTCATAAGTTTGTGGGTTAATATCTGGGTCTTCTATTCAATTCCCTTGGTTGACTTCTCTGTTTTTATGCCAGTACCAAGCTATTTTCAATACTGTAGCTCTATAGTAGAGTTTGAAAACATGGATGGTAATGCCTCTGGAAGTTCCTTTCTTGTATATAATTGTTCCAGCTTCTAGGTGTTAGAGTTCGTTCCTGGTTGTGTAAAGACCTGTTGTCTGAAAAGTATAATTTCCTGGTGTCCTCTTCAAATTCTTTCTTCAAAGCCTTAAAGTTCTTGTCAAATAGATCTTTCACTTCCTTGGTTAGAGTTACCCCAAGATACTTTATGCTATTTGTGGCTATCATAAAAGGTGAAGTTTCTCTGAATTCCCTCTCTGCTTCTCTATCCTTTGTGTATAGGAGGGCTACTGACTTTTTTAGTTGTTCCTGTAACCTGCCACATCACTGAAGTTATTTATCAGCTGTAGGAGTTCTTTGGTAGAGTTTTTGGGGTCACTGATGTACGCTATCACATCATCTTCAAATAACAAAAGTTTGACTTTTTTCTTTCTGATTTGAATTCCCTTGATTTCTTTATGTTGTCTTATTGCTATTGCTAGAACTTTAAGAACTTTGTTGAAGAGATATTGTGAGATTGGACAGCCTTGTCTCGTTCCTGATTTTAGTGGAATGGCTTTGAGTTTCTCTCCATTTAATTTGATATTAGCTGTTGGCTTGCTATATATTGCTTTAAAACCATTTTTTTAAGAAAAAATATTGAGGACAAAACTAATCCCCAGAATTAAGATTAATGATGTAGAAGAGACATCATATAAGTCTTGTAAAACCTCACTCATGTTTAAGTAATGAGGTTATCAGAACCTTGGATGGTTAGGTTGTCTAACATATTGCCCTTTTAAATTAGCAACTTATGATCTATATTTAGGATATTAAATCTTACCTATGTTTTAATTAGCTGGATTAGGTGTAATAACTGTTACCTGCCAGTAGGATTGAGGGGCCACCTACAAAACTAACCCAGCAGGGTGTATGGTGCACGTGAACACACATTACTGGCCTGAAATCTGATTTTAGAGTGAAATGATGAAAGAGAAATCACATACTGTGTTCTCTGCAGATTTCTCTAGAGCAGTGGAATGGGCAAATGCAAACAAATCAGTAGATAACCATGGAACAGCTGGCTCAAACAGGGAAGCCTGTGTCTCACCCAGATTTCTGCTGTGTGCCCTGGCAGGAGGCAAACAGTAGGGTGCATGCAGACTTGAAGCCAATTTGAGGTGTGTAAAGAGAAAATATAAAGAATTGCAGCAAGAAAAGTCGCTGCACAAGATTCTCTATTGAACTGCCTGCTCCATGCACTAGCATGGCTGAGGGACGGCTCATGCCAAGCCAAGCTGGTGGCAGGCAGCCAAGCCGGGGTGTTCTAAAAACAAACTTTGGGCATCAGATGAATGCATAAGTCACAAAGGAAGTCCACACTAGTTTGGAATTATGATTGATAAAAGGGTTATTTATTTATTTAAGGGGAAAATTTACATATCACCATCCCAGACAACAGCTCTTTATACAACCAGGAACGAACTCTAACACCTAGAAGCTGGAAACAAGAAAGAGAGAGCAGGGATACCACTGCTTTTTAAAACAAAAAAAGACCAAGTCCAGGTCGGTTGGTATCTTAAAGGCTATTGGCTGAAGGAGTGGAGGGAGCTCCCACAAATCACAAGTAGTAAGAGAAGCATAGATGATTCCTTCCCATGGTCTCAAGGCAGGGTTAACAGAACCCAGTCATTACAGTGGCCCCACATGCTGGACTCTGGTAGATGCCAACAAATCACCCTGAAGAACAAAGATCTATGCTACCTTATATATGAGAGAGTATATTCAAGATGTATCCAAATTTATTTTATGCAGATGAATTCTATTTTAAACTTTTCCAAATGAAGAAAGTATATGGCCCTTAATAAACTGAATCCAACTTTAACTTTTCTTTTTTTGTTGTTTTTTTTTTGTCACCTTCTGACTTTTGGTTTTTTATTAATTAATTAATTAATTTATTAAAGATTTCTGCCTCCTCCCTGCCCCCGCCTCCCATTTCCCTCCCCCTCACCCAATCAAGTTCCCCTCCCTCGTCAGCCCAAAGAGCAATCAGGGTTCCCTGCCCTGTGGGAAGTCCAA
>NW_004949220.1:493743-497369 GCF_000317375.1 Microtus ochrogaster | reverse complement strand
TGTTCTGTTTTCTCTGCCTACCTAAGGGTTGGCCTATGAAATGGGCCTAGGCAGTTTCTTTATTAATAAGAAATCATTCCCACATCAAATATTTACCAAACAGACTGCTTTACAGGAACTATTCTGGGTTCAGCTATGAAAATGAGTAATACATATGTGTTCTCACATGAGGGAGCTATGTGAACATGAGAGAAAGTGAGTCAAATCAGAATTGTACAATAAATAATGTAATATAAAATATGAATAAGATGACATGGGAAGTGTAAAAGAGCATGTGATACAAACCACACTAAAGAGGAAGAAATCATGAGGATATGACTTTTGAGCTGAGATCAGAATGATAAGTAAAAGTTTACGGTACACCTACATGCCTCACATATAGAATGAAAGGATAAAGTGTACTGTTTGGAAAGCAAAGGTCAAACTAGAAAAAAACGTAAAGGGAACAAGTTGAGTTGATACTCCAGCAGTAGGAAGACACTGTTCTGAATTCATTAAGCAAAGAACTTTAATACTTAACACAAAAGAGATAATAGGCCACCATGTGAATTCTTGGAATGAGGAAAGCATATCAGAGAAGCACAGCGATGGGAATATCAAAGAAAGTCTAAAGAGCAGAGATGGATAAAATTAGAAAGAATGAGGTTACAATGTTAAACTGAACATGACAAAGGGACGAGACAAGAATGGGGAACAGGCCCTTTTGATATTTGAATAGCTATGAAAAGTCTTAGACTTCTTGAACCTTTATAAACAAATAATAACAAAATACTACAAACCAGAAATATATTGTTATACATAGAAAATCTATAGGTCTTTATAAAAATTCTCTCATTTTGTTTGTATAAAAATGTAGATATTTCTCTGCATGTAGGTTAAAGTCAGAGGGCAAGTGGGATATTTCACCTCAAGAGCTATCCACTGTGTCTGAGAGGCCCTTCTCTCATTGGCCAGGAGCATATCAAGTAGGCTAGACTGGCTCAAAAACAAAACCTTGGCATAAACTGTACTGTTTGAACTACATAGTATATTAAAATACTGAAGTTGATACGTTTTCACCAGCTTTTACTGCTTCACATTTTATTACACATTATCTGTGCCTACTACAAGTGTTGACTAATTAATCTCTGTACACACCTTCCAGACTGCTGAACTTTTCTGTCCTAACTGAACTACATGATGAGAAAATTTGAATCACATGGCTGAGCATCACACTGAACATTATAACATCCCTTTATCATGATGGAAAGATTATTTATACAAATGTCATTTATAACACAAATATTTGTATGTGTTTCTGTCCATGATCAGGTTAACGGAAGTAGTTCATAAACATTTAAAACTGTAAAGAGTAAGGTATTATTCTACCAAGAGGATTCCTGTAAAGTGTACTATTATTTTTAGTAAGTTATTAAAAGACATATCCACAAAGTTACCTGAACCAGTGGTGGTAAGTAATTTGTTATCCGACATAGAGAAGCTGTCTGCTTGACCTTTGCTAAGCTGCTCCTGAAGAAGGATTTTTGTATTTTTAATTTATAGGTGAATTTTTCTAGGCTTTCTAGACTTTCATTGTGAGGCATGCTGCCATTCTGTGTAAGGAAAATAACCTTGGGATTCTATAGCTCCTTTTACTCTAGGGCCACATAGAAATTCTTGACTAACTTGATATTTTCTTCATGTCAGTTTTGAAATTATTATAAGACTTTGGTCTTAGTTCAGGGACAGAGTCTGTAGAAGCTAATAAGATATTGTTTCAGCCAGGCGGTGGTAGCGCACGCCTTTAATCCCAGCACTCGGGAGGCAGAGGCAGCCGTATCTCTGTGAGTTCGAGACCAGCCTGGTCTACAAGAGCTAGTTCCAGGACAGGCTCCAAAGCCACAGAGAAACCCTGTCTCGAAAAACCAAAAAAAAAAAAAAAAAGATATTGTTTCAAAAACATGACTCATCATATTAATATAATTTCTGTCTGCCTTTATCATTATTAATAAAATGTTGCCAAGAGACAGGGAATGAATGGAATTTGAGGGGTATAGCAGACTTAATGAGCAGATATGTTTCATAGCCAATAGTTACCATAAGAATTTTATATTCCAAACTTCTAATATTGACTCATTTATTTTGGTTTATACATATAAGCTAGAATATCAGTGAGTGAAATTAAAATGTTGTCTTATTTTTGTTTGTGCATGTGTGTGCACACAGGCTTATTGTATGTATCCATATCTGTGCAGGACAGAGAACAACTAAGGCTATCATTCCTCAGAAAAATGTCCTCTACTTTTGTTAAATAGGAGAGGCTAGCTGGCAAGCAAGTTCCAGCATCTGCTGTCTTTATGGTCCATATTGTCTATGCTGGAATGTCAAAAACACATCACCATGCCTGGCTTTTGGGATTTTTGTGGGGTTCTGGATATTCAGACTCTCATAGTTGTGAGGCAAGTAACTTTACAGACTAAGCCATCTATCTACCCAACCCTGTTAGTTTGTTTGTTGACAGAATCTCATAATGTAATCCAGATTTACCACAGACTTAAGGTCCTCCTATTTTCATCTCCCAAGTGCTGAGATAAACGATTTGATATATCTAGACTTGAAACAGTGTTTAAATCAATAATCTTAGTAAAGCAAATTTTTTCTTTTCTATAAATTGCTCCCATTAAATTACATTGAGTTCTTGAACAGAATAAATAACCGACAAAAGGGATCTGCTTTTTGCCCAGCAGTCTTGAACCACAACATTGATCTTTGCCTTTTTCCTATCAGCATTTAAGCTCTCAGCTCTTCATATGGCAGAGGTTAAAGTTCTTAGCCTGTACACAATTTTTATCAACTGTTTGCATTATCTCTATATTTGTATTGATAATACCATTGTCGATATCATTATTGCCTAACCAATACCTTTCTATTATATATAGATCTATCATCTATTTAAACTATAGTCTATCTATTTATAATTGGTATTCTGGTTCTGTGGCAGAAACTGGTATATAATAAAGGCTCGTTATAACTAGATTCTTCCATAGGCATTTTCAGATGTCTGAATGCTATTTTGGTAACTAGACACTGAAGGCGATTTTCATTTAAATAGCCTACTATTATTTATTCTCGCTGATGCCTGGTAAGACCAAGAAATAAGACTTAATCCTATATTTAGAACCATCTTGTGTTGAGTAGAATTAAGTGAATGCAGATTAATAATGGCTTTCAGGGACACCTGAACATCTGGACATTTCTAGCCATGAGCTGATTACCTGAAGATGTTTGTTCTAGATCTTCTGGTGCCATTGAGAGTCCGGAACCCTAGGCAGGTATGACCATTTTTAACCTAGGAAGATGTTAAATGAGTACGTAAAACTGTATGGTTTTTCAAACAAGCATAAGGGTTTTAGACCTGCCACTGAGTCCCTCTTGAAAAGCAGACATACTTTAATGAATATACTGGATTACCTTTAAGAACTCATGAGCATTTGTACTCATGGATGGAAATAGAAAACACTATCCTGAGTGAGGTAAGCCAGACCCAAAAAGAGAAACATGGGATGTACTCACTCATATTTGGTTTTTAGCGATAATTAAAGGACAGTGAGATTATAATTCTCAATCCTAGAGAAGCTAAATAAGAA
>NW_004949220.1:491115-493266 GCF_000317375.1 Microtus ochrogaster | reverse complement strand
AGAGGGACTTGATCGGGGGAGGGGGAGGGAAATGGGAGGCGGTGGCGGGGAGGAGGCAGAAATCCTCAATAAATGAATAAATTAAAAAAAAATAAATGAAAAAATAAAAAAAAAAGGAAAAAAAGGAACTCATGAGCATGCAGGAAAATCATAGAAGCTACACTGGAGGCAATGCAGATTGCAAAAGCATGGTTTTTGATACCAGTGCGGTTCACTGACATCCTTTAAGGTCACTCTCCATGTTACTACTGTTGAAGTGAAAGAGTTATCTGTTGAACAGCTGTCCTGTGCCTGATAGAATGATTAGTAATATCTCTGACTTTAATGCATTAGGTTCTAGTGACATTCTGTCCCCTAGCTCTGACAACAACAAAATTTACTTAATGATAAATTCCCTTAGTTTTAAAACACTCCTGTACAAAGAAAAGATTTCTTCATTTAGGTAAAATCAAAATTTCCCGATAGAACATCCCCATTGTCTCAGTGTGTGGGTGCACCCCTCGCAGTCCTGAATTCCTTGCTCGTGTTCTCTCTCCTTCTGCTCCTGATTTGGACCTTGAGATTTCGGTCCGGTGCTCCATTGTGGGTCTTTGTCTCTGTCTCCTTTCATCGCCTGATGAAGGTTAATATTTAGGAGGATGCCTATATGTTTTTCTTTGGGTTCTCCTTCTTATTTAGCTTCTCTAGGATCACTAATTATAGGCTCAATGTCCTTTTTTTATTGCTAGAAACCAATTATGAGTGAGTACATCCCATGTTCCTCTTTTTGGGTCTGGCTTACCTCACTCAGGATAGTGTTTTCTATTTCCATCCATTTGTATGCAAAATTCAAGAAGTCCTTGTTTTTACTGCTGAGTAGTACTCTAATATGTATATATTCCATACTTTCTTCATCAATTCTTCCATTGAATGACATCTAGGTTGTTTCCAGGTTCTGGCTATTACAAACAATGCTGATATGAACATAGTTGAGCATATACTTTTGCTGTATGATAGAGCATCTCTTGGGCCTGGGTCTGAAAAAGCCTGGGATAAAACCGGACTCGCTGAACATAAGGGACAATGAGGACTACTGAGAACTCAAGAACAATGGTAATGGGTTTTTGATCCTACTGCATGTACTGGCTTTGTGGGAGCCTAGGCAGTTTGGATGCTCACCTTACGAGACCTGGATGGAGGTGGGTGGTCCTTGGACTTCCCACAGGTCAGGGAACCCTGATTGCTCTTTGAGCTGACGAGGGAGGGGAACTTGATTGGGAGAGGGGGAGGGAATTGGGAGGCGGTGGCGGGGAAGAGACAGAAATCTTTAATAAATAAATAAAAAAATCATAATTTGTAATTTTGTTGAATTGATTTTCTAATAAAGGACTTTATTAACATATCAGTGCCATTAAACGTATTTTTTCTGCGATATTAATGACTGCACACTCAAAGTTGGAATAGAGGGGCACAGAATGCTTCTTTGACAACCCTTACCCCCACCTCACCCTCACTCCTCAAAACAGTAACAGCCTAGTTAGAAAGCCATCTAAGAGAATCCTTAAAAATTGTTACAAGAATGCTGAAGTGTATCTCACCACAGTTGATGACTTTCCATGTGGGTTCAGGTGCTGAAGTATATCTCTCCACAACTGATATCTTCTCATATGTGTTTGGGTATGGAACAACACAGATTTCTTTATGGGACTGGCTCCTGGGAGTTGACCATGCTCCAGTGAGTATATGGACAACACAATTGGACATCATCATCTCCTCCTCCTCCTCTTTCTTCTTCTCTTCCTCCTCGTCCTCTAACTTCTTCTCCTCTGCATCCTTGTCCACTTCCTTTTCCTTCTCCTTCTTCTTTAATTTCACAGAGATGTCACAAGGGTGGGACATGGGAAGACTGGGAAACTAGTGGGATCTGAGTGCATGATGTAAAATTCTCAAACAGTTAATAATCAATAAAAATATTTGGTTGGAAATATTATATTGAATAGTGAAGTGTTGAACCATGTGAAACAAACAAAAATGCTTGATATCCTTCCTCTTATATAGCACTGTACAAAGAAATTCTTTTTTTTATTGAGAAAAGGAAAAAAAAACAAGTTTCCACCTCCTTCCAGCCTCCCATTTCCCTCCCCCTCCTTCCACCCTTCCCCCCCTCCTCCC
>NW_004949220.1:476802-485082 GCF_000317375.1 Microtus ochrogaster | reverse complement strand
CAGGCTTCAGTGCTGGTTGGGCAGGTCGCAAACAAGGTGCCTACCCTGCTTGTTGCAGGCAGGCTATAGGAACAAAGGCACTCCCTCCCGCTTGGATGCCCCAAGGATTCGGACCCAGTGCCCAAACAGGCTGGGCTGGTTGATGTTATGTGCAGAAAGAGGGCTGTGGGGCAGAAGTGGGGAGGGTTCTGGATGGAAGCTGGGTGGGCTAGGAAGAAAGAGGCAGTATGAATGGAGTGGAAGCCCTGCAGAGCTACAAAGAAATTCTTAACTGTGTATCAGAATGAATAAATTCACATGTAAGGGAAATAAGTGTTGGTATTTTTCAGAGGGTAAAAGTCACTCTTTGGAAAAGAAATTGTTTTTATAGTATACTGTCTTAAAAGTTTATGTGCCGATAAATTAAAATAAAGTTGGGAACATGTTTTTCCACGCCTTTGGGCTGTTGGCTATATGGCATGGTGTGACACACTGTCTGGTATAGCTATTTTGATCTGTTGTTTTACCATACCACAACTCTAATGTAGATAATATAGGAAGGAGTGAATCATGGTATCTCTAAAAGAGACCAACAGAATGGTTTGTTGTAGGATATTTGTACACTGTGTGAAGATTTATTTTTTGTGATTGTAATAAAAAGCTGAATGAACGGTCAATACCTCCTCATAGGCAGGAGTTATAGGTTCTGGGGATAGAAAGGAAAAGGGTAAGAATCTAGACACACAGGAGACACCAGGAGACATGGAGAGGAAACAAGAAGTACAAGAAGAAAGAGAGGTGATGTAGAAAAAGACAAGATCTCCTGAATAAATTGGGAGTATGTGAACCTTGGAGGATGGTTGAAGGCAAGGGGAGAGGCAGGGAGGGGAGCAGAGAAAAATGTAGAGCTCAATAAAAATTAAAAAAAAGAAACAGAGGTAATGCTACATCATAGAACATAGATTGATATTAATGGTTAGAGACAAGCCTAAGTTTGTTCATACAAAAGTCAAGCTTTTATTATTAAAAGAAGTCTCTGTGTCATTATTTGGGAGCTCACTGGCAGGACAGAGAAAGATTTGTTACAGTGGTCTGCTCCACTTCCAATCTCTGCTTGTTTCAAAATTAAAGTAAACTTCAGAAGCATCATCTGTGGTGCTCATCTTTGCTGCTGCATTCAAGATAAAGCATGGAGAGAAGGAATTTATAGTAAGCAAGGCAAATGCTTCCTAAATATAAATACAACAGAGGGAGAACAGATTGTTCATGGAGTCATTCTGCATTACATTAACTTTATAGGATTTTTACACATGTCCTCATCTCTCTGTATGCCTGTGGGGGAGTAATGACATCAAATCACATACAGAAAATTTTAGATACTTTAGTAATGTCATATATATTAAAACAGTCTTTACTCATCTCAGGTGTGCCAACCTAATTCTATTATTCTTTTATTCATGTTTCAATCTTCTCTAAGAGACTCAAAAAAACCCAAAAGTGTAACAAAATAACTTTCTTTAATAACAATAAAACAAGCAAACAAACAAAACCTGAAATTAATCTTCTCAGCCTGGATTTGGGCCATTATATTACAATAGTGCTATGAGCAATAACTTCTTCAATAGTTCAGCTGTTATAATTATACTTTTAATCATTTTCATAAAATTATGCTAGGATGCTGTGATTTGTTATAGGCTAAGAGTTAAAATACTTATGTGATACAATGAACAGATCAAGATGGTTGTCTGATACTTCTGGATCAGGATGGATACTTCTGGATCAGGATGGATGTTACAATTTTAAATACCATGTTAATGAAATGCTTCTTTCAGAAAGCTACAGTTGAAGAAAGGCTTGACACACACACACACACACACACACACACACACACACACACACTCTATAGTAGAGGATGGAGATCATGAAAGGCCTGAAGGTGGACAGCACATGTAGGGGTTTGAATGACAATAGCACCAATAGGGGGTCTATTTATTTGAATATGCTTGAATATTTCAAGTATTTATATATACTTGAATACTTGACAAAGATTAAGAGGTGTGACCTTGTTGAAGGAAGTGTGTCACTGGGGATGAGCTTTCAAACAATAAAAGCTCATGCCATTTCCGGTTAGTTCTCTCTCTCTCTCTCTCTCTCTCTCTCTCTCTCTCTCTCTCTCTCTCTCCTTCCTGCTTGTGGATCAGATGTAAGCTATCAGCCTACTTGCCTGCTGCCATGCTCCTCACTATGATGATCATGGAACCTAACTCTCTGAATCTGTGATCCCCACAAATGCTCTATTCTATAAGTTGCCTTGGTCATATTTTGTTATGGCAGTAGAAAGGGAACATACAGCACCCAATGAAGAGCAAGAAAAGCAGCATTGTTGGGGGGATATCCTCATAAAAGGGTCCTTGTGCTTGCCTTCCGGGGAGGCGGTCCCGAGCAGGTGAACCACAGCAGTGCATATCTTCTATGCCGACTGCACCCTCCTCTTCCCCCAGCCTTTGCTCTTGGGTTATTGCTACTTTGCCTTTGCTAATTTCTATAGTTAAGTTGGATTTACTTGAGTGATTCATATTTAGGGGAGAAAGAAAAACACCCTTAAGTTTTTGTTTCAACTCCTCCTGCAAATAAAAACAATAAACGAAAAAAAAAGCAGCATTAGCAATCAGAATGGCCAGAGATCACTTCAGAGTGGGTTAAAATTATTGCATGTCATGGTAATTTGAGCAGACTAAAGAAGAAAGGAGACATAAAAAGAAAATGGATATAAGAGTTATTAGGCTTTGATACAAGAACAAGATTGCAAAGATAGATGAGTTAGGAGGTATCCCTAGAGGTAAGAATATTCTCTGGAACTGGAGAAGCAGATAGTTGTTAACTGCTCAGTGTGGGGGATGGGAACCTAACTTGGGTCCTTTATAAGAGCAGTATAAGTTTTTAACCAATAAACCGTCTCTCCAGTCACTAGAAATTTTAATGTGGCATCAAAATACATTCTATATGACTCATAATTGAATGAATTTACTGATTGTGGGGCTAAGAGCTCAGAAGATCAATTTGGTGCACTTAAAACCTGATTAACCAGAGAGAAAGAAACCATGAATTTGGGAGTGAGATTGGCAGGGAGAGATTTAAGGGAGGAAAAAGAAGGGTGAAAATGATGTAAATGTATTTCAATTTCAAAAACAAAAACTGAGAACCGTTAGAAATATAACCATAAATGCTATAAGATAAACACCAGATTTACAAGCATGAAATCAGGAGAGCTATGAAGAAGATTTGATTTGGACTCAACAGCATATAAATGCCACTTAATGGTATATGATAATCTAAAATTTCTGTTTGAGTAAGTAGAACAAGTACAGATAGGATAGAAAGGAAAGAAAATACTGCTGTCTTATGGGGAGCTGAATTAAATGTCTGTTCTACTCTCTATTTAGCTGACCAAGACAGTGATGATCTATAGATCATCTATGTTTTGTTGGTGGATCTGGTCTATAACCCATTTTCCATATTTCCCCTGCCAAAGCTCTTATAGATGGCAGTCAAAGGAAGGAGAATAATAATGTGGATTTGAAAATTCTAGGTATAAACACTTTTTTGTTTGTTTCATGGTGGATAAGTGAATATAATATATTTTAAACTGAAAGTATTAAATTTACTGTTTATGTTTCCATTTTGAATGCTAATTCTTAATGTAAATTTGTTTTTTAAGGTGTATTGATTTGGAGCCTGGCTAATATTTGTGCATGATGTTTTATTAATTTGCAAGAGGTTATAGAAAATAAAGTTCATAAAAATTGTAACTCCATTTAGTAACTTTTAATAACCATTTACATGTTTTGCCATGCAGCAGCACACTTTCAGGAAGTATGGGATGCCTATCTGTAGTTCATTAATGACTTTAATGCCAGCTGCTGAGTTTGCTAACCTGCAGTATTGAAATATTCATGTGGTTTCAAACAATGCCAGGTGTAGTTCAAAGTCCTTTGGTTTTCAAACTTTGTTCTTCATAATATACTAATATTTGGATATCAATATGATTTTGTTTAATTGACAGCCTGGTATCAAACAAATTCACACAGAGCAGGTTTTGCTAAAAACAAATGCATCAGCAAGATGTGTTATTTCCCACGTGAAACATCATTCTGTCTTAATCCCTACTCAAAGAGCAACAACTACATTCTACAAAAAGCCTGAAACATCACCTTTAAAATTTCGATAACCAAACCCAATAATTTCACAGTAGCGTGATCAACAATACAAATAATCTAACTGTGAGTTGTAGGCTCATTTATAAGAGTTTCTATATGCCTTCAGAAACATAAAGAAAAAATTCACATGTGTAGACCTATTAGAAGGAATTCACATATCTAGAACCGTTATCAAACACTGCGTGCATTTTGTTTTGGTGCTTCCTGTTTTGACTCAGATATAATTGTTGTTTTGCTCCATCTCTAGCATGCATCATAATCACATTATTAAAAAATCAGGATTTGTTAAAAAAAATGCTGAGTGTCAAAACCAGAGTTTTTGATTTAGTGAGTCCTGGATGAGATATGAAAAATTATATTTTATCACATCAAATTCTCAGTTGATACCTCCAAACCAAACACTTTTAAATACATTATATTAAGCTATGCCTTCTTTGAAGTGGTTACTAGACCACATTCATTTATGTATTCCTAAGATGCAAGACAAAGTTTATATGAACACCAGCTTATAATACATTCATGACTCCAAATAACAAAGGGATACTGTTAAGAAGTTTTAAAAATTATGCTGAGGAGGAATGGGAGGTGAACTTTGAGGATACATTGTGCATCACTTGATGATGACTGAATGCACAGGATGTAATACATGTATTGTACCTGGATAAAAATCATCTACCATCTCTTTTGGCAGCATTTTAAATTGAGTTTTATTGTCTTTACATTTCTTTGATCCCTTTCCTTCATCTCCCCTCCCCTTCAACCTTCTCCCAAGGTCCCCATGCTCCCAATTTACTCAGAAGATCTTGTTTTTTCTGCTTCCAATGTAGATTACGTCTATCTATGTCTCTCTTAGGGTCCTCATTGTTGTCTAGGTTCTCTGGGATTGTGATTTGTGGACTTGTTTTCTTTGTTTTATGTTTAAAAATCACTTGTGTGTGAGTACATGTGATAATTGTCTTTCTGGGTCTGGGTTACCTCACTCAAAATGATGTTTTCTACATCCATCCAGTTTTGCCAGGGTATTTTATGTTTCTGCGTTTTGTTCTTTTTTCTTTCTTTTTGATTGATTATATTTTAGTTGTCTGCAGAAGGCAATTACCATTTTATGAATAGTCTCACCTATACCTTTATAGGTTTTGCATATTAGTATAGAAGCAATATTAAGTCTCCCAATAACTATGACAAGATGAATAAAACTCAAATACATTGGAATTGCTGATTTGGTTCTATGTTAAACTTATAAGTGACAGTTCTTCTGGATAGATCTTTTGTTATAGGATGCCACAAGCTAAACACCCTATCTGGATGGATGGAGGTAGCGAGATGTGAATATTTTCACCCTTCCTTATATTAGTAGTTATAAACCCATTACAGATTTAGGGAGTGAAACAAAGAGGTAAAGCCAACATTGAGAGTATCTTTCTCTGATATGTTGTATATTTAATTTGTAATTTCCCAAAGATATCTATATCGTAATTCTGAGAATGATCTTTAGAGGATGAAATTAGGAGGCCCTTTATTAGAGAACAGTTTATTGTATGAAAACAAAGTAAAAAATATGATAAAACAGGTTAGAGAATAGTTTTTGATTTTATTTTTTAAGGAATTTAGTATTTTTTAACGGATTTAGTATTTTATTTTTTAAGGGATTTAGCATTAGTTTATATAATAGCAGCTTTTACCCTAAACCTGAAGAAAAATATGACACACCTTAAAATCCTCGAGTTGCAGTATTCATTATGTAAACTATAGTGCACTCTTGTGAAAAATGTATTAATATTGTGTTATGTGATACTGGAATTAGATTCAGGTGAAAGAGAGCTCAGCTATGCATCTGCTCTTATTACTCACTTGTGAATTTAAGTAAGTCATCAGTGTTCCTAGACCCTATTAAGAATGTGGAAGTTCACTTAGAAGTAGATTAATTTAAGTTGTATTTCCAGTTCATTTACTATAAAAAATTACAGTATCTGCTATACGAAACAGTAAATGAAGTGTGCTAAGTAGCCTATAGCTCTACAGATTAGTGAGAAATATACAGTTCAGTCTCCAAAGTTCATGAATGATAGAAAAGATATCTAGGCTATTCTAAATTGTACTTATAGTAAATATAAACAAGGCCATAGACCCTACAAAGATGAGTTAAATTTGTTTATAGTTACCACAAACAATTAATTAAAATTATTTTGATTAAATAAGAAAAAGGTCTTGGGATATAGTTCACTTGTCTTGCCTACATAAATCTTTTGGAGTTCCTCTTGTCCCACAAACTTTTATTTCACAAAATATAAAAATTATATTCAGGACCTTTGTTTACAAGCTACCCAAGCAGCATGGGCACTGGGAGAGCCATCTTTGAGGTGAGTGAGTGTGGCAGCAGCCAGGAGAAGGGAACTCAGACATTCCTCATCCCTCCTACACTTCCTGGTCATCCTTCTGAGGCTATACTGCCCAATACCTCCTCTCACTTCCTATCCCACCCAGCTTGCATCCAGACTCCCCCCTCCCAGCTCAGCCTGTTCGGGTGCTGGGACCAGGACCAAATCAAAACCAAACTGGAAGGGCAAAATAGTTCCTTTGTCTCCATAGCCCGCCTGCAGCAAGCAAGGTAGGCCCTTTGTTTACAAGCAACCCACGCAGCACAGAGATCCAATCTGGGCTCCTGGAGAGTCATAAATGGGGAGTGACTTCATTGGGAGGTACATCAGTGGGCAAGGAGACCTGATCCTGTAAAAGAAGATCCATAGGGGAGCATTTGGAGGAAGAGATGGGCAGGCTCCAATGCAAGAATTCACCCAACAATCTGAAAAACAACATGAAACCACCAGAACCCAGCAACCTCACAACAGGAGGACATGAACACCTTAATCAAGAAGTTAAAAAAACTGACTTTATGAAAGTGATAGAGGCCCTTAAACAACATGTAAAAAACGCCCTTATAGAAATGGATGAGAAATATAACAGAAAGTTTGAAGAATGGAATAAATCAGTGAATGATACCCTAGGAAACCAAGGAAAAACAATCAAGCAGATAATGGAAACAGTTCAAGACTTGAAAACTGAAATGGAGGCAAAGAAGAAAATACAAACAGAGGGCTGGCTGGACATGGAAAATCTGGGTAAACGAATAGAGGCTACAGAAACAAGCATAACCAGCAGAATACAAGAGATAGAAGAAAAAATCTCAGATTCTGAAGATAACATAAAGAAAATAAACTCACTGATCAAAGAAAACAGCAAGTCCAAGAACCTCTCATCACAAAACATTCAGGAAATATGGGACACAATAAAAAGACCAAACCTAAGAATAATAGGAGAAGAAGGAGAAGAAGTGCAGCTCAATGGTCCAGAAAATATATTTAATAAAATTATAGAAGAAAACTTTCCCAACCTAAAGAAAGATGTACCTATGAAGGTTCAAGAAGCATACAGAACACCGAATAGCCTGGATCAAAAAAAAAAATCCCCTCGCCATATAATAATCAAAACACAAAGCATACAGAACAAAGAAAGAATATTAAGAGCTGCAAAGGAAAAAGGCCAAGCTACTTATAAAGATAAACCTATCAGATTTACACCTGACTTCTCTATGGAAACCAGAAGGTCCTGGATAGATGTACTGCAGAAACTAAGAGACCATGGATGCAAGCCCAGACTACTATACCCAGCCAAGCTTTCGTTCACTATAAATGGATAAAACAAAATTTTCCAGGATAAAAACAAATTTAAACAATACGCATGGACAAATCCAGCTTTACAGAAAGTAATAGAAAGAAAATCACTAACCAAGGAGTCCAACAATGACCACAATAACTCAAACATCTAGAGACCCTTCACCTGTGCAACTCAAAGAAGGGAAAAACACAAACTCTACTACAAAAAACGTGACCGGAGTTAACAATCACTGGTCATTAATATCACCTAATGTCAATGGGCTCAACTCACCTATAAAAAGGCACAGGCTAAAAGACTGGATACGAAAACAGGATCCAACATTCTGCTCTTTACAAGAAATACACCTCAACCACAAAGACAGGCACCTACTCAGAGTAAAGGGCTGGGAAAAGGCTTATCAAGCAAATGG
>NW_004949220.1:472179-472608 GCF_000317375.1 Microtus ochrogaster | reverse complement strand
AAAGCCATCCCACTGAACTCAGGAACACGACAAGGCTGTCCACTCTCGCCATACCTCTTTAGTGCTTGAAGTTCTAACAATAGCAATAAGACATCATAATGGGATCAAGGGGATTCGAATTGGAAAAAAGAAGTTAAACTTTCGCTATTTGCAGATGATATGATAGTGTACATAAGCGACCCCCAAAATTCCACCAAAGAACATTTACAGCTGATAAACAGCTTTAGGAATGTGGCAGGATACAAGATCAACTCCAAGAAAATCAGTCGCCCTCTTACACACAAAGGATATGGAAGCAGAGAGGGAAATCGGAGAAGCTTCACCTTTCACGATAGCCACAATCAGCATAAAATATCTTGGGGTAACCCTAACCAAGGAAGTGAAAGGTCTATTTGACAAGAACTTTAAGGCATTGAAGAAAGAAATTGA
>NW_004949220.1:458483-470203 GCF_000317375.1 Microtus ochrogaster | reverse complement strand
GATCTATTGGGAGCTCACCAAGGCCAGCTGGACTGTGACTGAGAAAGCATGGGATAAAACCGGACTCTCTGAACATGGCGAACAATGAGGGCTGATGAGAAGCCAGGGACAATGGCACGGGATTTTGACACTACTTCATGTTCTGGCTTTGTGGGAGCCTAGCCAGTTTGGTTGTTCACCTTCCTAGACATGGCCTCGAGGGGGGCGGATCTTGGACTTTCCACAGGGCCGGGAACCCTGACTGCTCTATGGACTGGAGAGGGAGGGTGAGAGGAGTTTGGGAGAGGGGGAGAAGGGTGGGAGGAGGGGGAGGGAAATGGAAGGCCGGGAGGATGCGGATACTTTTTTTTTCCTTTTCTCAATTAAAAAAAAATCAAGGCAAGTAAATAAAGAGATGGTCAACCCCCCCCCCCCCAAAAAAAAAGAAGAATCTTAGTCGCGTTTGCTAGTAGTATAAGCTCTTGGCTGCCGTGCACTGTTTATAAGTAACTGTGATATTCTCCTAAAATCTGTGCTTCCAATAAATGCTGCTCCAATTCCTGACATAAAAAAATTATATTCAGAAAACAATCTTAAAGTAATTCTTATTTTCTTCTAGTGGACAAAAATTAAAATACTTCATCAGAGTCTCAGTGCCATTTACCATACATTGTATAGGTAGCATTATTTATTCTCATGCTATTTAAATAATTCCATCTGTTTTGTAGTTTATTTCAATGTTTCACATGAGAACAAGTACACTATTAATCTCACTTTAATTTGCCAAGGTAAAAACAAAAAATGAATAAATCGATAAAAATCTTTATTTCCTTTTGCTTATCTTTAGTGGTGTTCATAGATACTTCTCAAGTAATTTCAAGTGGAATCTACTTCTAAAAAGAACTAACTGCACCTGGTCACAATAAAAAGATCTTAGTTTTATTTCTTAGCAGAAGAATTGTAGCATATTCTGTAGGCATAATTTCTTTCCACATTTCTAAGCCCATCTCTGAGTTTCTGATCTATCTGTCTGTTTATTAAAAAAACAATTATAAAAAGAACTGAAGTACCAGACAAAAGAGATATATGTGAGGACATAGGGAAGAATAAAAAACATTATAAAGATATGGACACATATGTAAGGGTGTAAATTCACTATTGTGTCTCTTGCCTGACCCTTGCTAAGGGTAAGAATTGATAATGTGTTTTGGTTGACAGTATGTATCAGCTCCTGCCTGCCATGTGCACTGTGAAGATTATCATCCATTCCATCTGCTCAAAGTGTTACTAATGTCATCTCTCTCTCTTCTAGATTAGAATAGAAATAACCGGAGCAACTGTGTAATATGCCCCAGCTATGCATAATGAAAATCTCTAATCGATGCCCTGATCTTATTTCGGGTTGTGCTAAATTGTTTTACTTCTTTTATTTCTAATTAACATATATTATTGTACAAGAAGAGATATTTCATTATAGAATTTATATAATTGTATATAATGTATTCTGGTAGCATTTGCTCCCTCTATTACTATTTATTAAAATCTCTAATTTTCTCTACATCCTTGCTGGTTTCTTTCCTCTTCATTTTATGTAATACTCTCTAACCCCCAGCTTCCATATGTGAGAAAAAAACTTGTGATATTTTTACTGTGTTCAGTGAATCACAGTTTCTATTGTGGAGGTCAGTGTTAGCAAAGATAGAGTGACCTGAAAGGAAGGAATCTCAACTGAGAAAATACGTCCATAAATCCAGTTTCTTAATTTGTGATTGATGTAGGAGAGTCTAGTCCATTGTGGGTGTGGCACCCTTGGCCTTCTGATCCTGTATTCTATAAGAAAACAAGCTGAGAAAGCAATGGGAAGCAAGCCAGTAAAACAGCAACTATCAATGTCTTGTGCATGAGCTCCTGCCTCCGACTTCCTGCACTGTTTGAGTGCCTAGCCTGGCTCCTTTTGATGAGGAACAGAATTATGGAAGTGTCAGTAAACAAACCCTTTCCTCCCCAATTTGCTTTGTTGTCGTTGTGTTTCATTGCAGCAACAGAAACACTAAGACAAGATCTTTAACATTTTCACTTAAACTTATGCCTAATTATTTTAAAATTTGAACTTTTGTAAATGGGATTGTATTCTTGACTTTTGTTTTATGTTTTAGTTAATCTTTATTGGTTTACTAAAAACTCCTTGTGTGTGTACGTGTTTGTGTGCATGTGTGGGTAGGTTTTCTGTCCTACTTTGTTCAAAGTGATCTTCAGATGCCATCTGGTGGTGTTTATGTGGTTTTTTAAGTATTGGATTATTTCTTGCTTCAAAACAACAAAATAGTTTGAGTCTTTGTCCCATTTGTTTGAATGTCCTTTTTTTTCTTATTTTTTTGACTAATGTTTGAAGCATTGTACATAGGAGTAGAAGTGATGCTTCAGTTTTTCCCTCTTTGGTTTAAGAGTGGTTATAGGCCTGTCATATATCTTTAGTTATGTAGAGAGATGTAATTTCTTTTTCTAATTTTTTCAGGTTTTTTAGCTAAATATATGAACAGTTTTCTCAAAGGCTTTTTCTACATCTATTGAGATGATAATGTGGTTCTTATCCTTGGTATGCTATATTACATTAATTATATTTTTGTATGTACTTTATTTCATGAGTATGGGTGTGCACCCCAGTGTATATTAATGAACCACAATTATGCAGGTTCCTGCAGAGGACAGAAGGCATCAGATCATCAGCACCTGGAGTTACAGTGTCAGTCTTCTCACCTAGAAGATTCCTTGATTTATCACATTTGCTAGTGTCTTCTTACCATATATAACATGATGGCCTTTAAAGACTGATGAGCACTTTCTAATGACACAAAAGTGTATAGACAGCTAAATTCTATTAATTTACTTATTTAAATAAAGTGTATGCATTTTTAAAAAATATAACTGTGTTAATTTTTCTAGAATGAACATTTCTACTAGAGTCCTCTCATACTTCAAGCTAAACAAGGCCCAAGTTGGTTTCCCACTTGAATTTTCATATTACTTCACAGTAAATTGCACAGTGAACATGAATCAGTGATAAAGATGCAAATGCTCTTCTGTGCAGTAAAGATCTACTGGGACAGATGTCAGTGCTTAAAGGGGAGGAAAAAGCTGATCATGCACTTGAAAGCTGTCAACATTTGAAGGTCAGCATTGGTCTACCAGTAAAGTTCCTTTTGCCAAATTTCATATAATAGAGTATTTCTCAATAAATATTGACCCTTATGAGATAATCGCAACACCAGTGATTCTAATACAGTAGTTTCATGCTACTTGAATCACAATCCAAGTAGAGGAAAATGACAGGTTAGTTTCTCTACTAATAAAATAATAATTAAAAAAAAACAGTGCTATCCAAGTCAGGTGCCTTTTCTGCCTAGTAAAAACTATGTGTATAGAGTCATTTTCATGTTGAATTTCATTCTTCACTTACCCACTCTATAGTTTAAAGAAAATAATAATGTAACACCCTCTTAATTATGGGTACAAGTCTTCTTACAATGCCACAGAGTTTCTTGAAATATTTAGTTTTTCCATTTAAGTAGAATTAATAAATTGAAGTTTTGCTCCATACTTGAAATCATCATTTTAAGGTTACCTTCATCATTTTTTTTGAATATACTAAATGGTCTGTCAGTCAGTAGAAACTAAGGATTTCTTTATAGACTCTATCTTGGCATTAATTGAATCTATGAAGTACCAAGTGATAAGATTATAACACAATGGTAGAAGCATAAAAACAAGCACACACATGATCAATGGAGTATCTTTAAACCCAAAGTCATACAAAAATCAGCTTAAGCTTGTTTTACAGCTTGAAAAGATTCAACTTTTTCTTCTATCCAGTTCCTGAGAAAATCTGTGAGAAACACAAATTTGGGGAGATAGAACTAAAAGTCAGGATTCAGAACTGAGGAATTTAACTTTGGATTCTGGAAAGGACCCTATAGAGCATTGCGGAAGCAGACAGAACACAGTTCATGTCCTGAATATTTGTTTCTCTCTATAACTTAACATTGATTGAACCTGAGGAATTAGCAGAATTTGGAGCATGGTTGTGTAGCCATCATTGTTCTTACATAGTTTGTTTATAAAGTGAAATCTTCAATTTACATAACTGCCTTATCAACAGTACTAAAAATATTTGTAACAGTTTCTGTCTTATTTGTTTCATGTATTTAAAATATCAGATTTTTCAGTTTAAGGAGGTCCCATTTATTAATTGTTTCTCTCAGTGTCTGGGCTACTAGGGTTATATTAGGAAGTAGTCTTCTGTGCCAATGCTTTCAAGTAAGTGTACTTCCCACATTCTCTTCTATGAGGTTCAGTGTGTCTGGTTTTATGTTGAAGTCTTTGATGCATTTGGATTTGAGTTTGTGCATGATGATAGATATGGATCTATGTTCATTCTTCTACATGTTGATATTGAGTTATGCCAGAAATATTTGTTAAACATACCTTCTTTTTTTCATTTTATATTTGTTATTTCTTTGTCAAAAATTGGGTGTGTGGATTAATATTTGGGTCTTTGATTCAGTTTCATTAGTCCTCCTGTCTGTTTTTATGTCAATACCAGGCTGTTTGCAGCACTATAGCTCTGTAGTAGAGTTTGAAGTTAGGGATTGCAGCACTGTTTATCATAGCCATAACCTGGAAACAATCTAACTGCCCCTTGACCAAATAATGTATAATGAAAATGTGGCACATTTACACTATACAGCAGAAAAAATAATGACATCTTGAAATTTGCAGGCAAATGAATGGATCTAGAAAACATCATATTGAGTGAGGTAGCCCAGTCCCAGAAGCACAATTATCACATATACTCACTTATAAGTGGTTTATCACCATAAAGCAAAAAAATAAACCAGCCAAAAAATCATTATTTCAGAGAACCTAGACAACAATCAGGACCCTATAAGAGACATACATAGATTTAACATACATGTGAAGTAAAAAATAGATGTGGTCTCCTGAATAAATTGGGAGCATGGAGATCATGGGAGAGGGTTGAAGGAGAGGAGAGAGGAAGAGAGGTAAGCAGAGAAAAATGTATAGCTCAATAAAATCAATTTTTAAAAAAATCACATTTTTTTTCTTCCAAGGTTTTATATACCCAGAATAGAATTGGGAAAGATGAAAAGTAAACCAAGAAGGTAGGTCATGTAGGAAAACAGAAGAATTCAACATAAAATTACTACCATATTATAATTTTTTATTAAATCGAACACCTCAGAAAAATGAGATTTTCTTCTCTAAAGTAAATTACCTCTTAGAACTATCAATATGCATTTTCCACAGAAAGGGCCTTAGGTAAAACTTAGCATGTGGAAAAATTGAACCTGAGATGGTGTCTTTTATTTGTAAATATGTGGTGAATTTTTCAACTTCTTATAGAAATTCAAGTGCTTCCCTCGCATAGCATTCTCACAAGTTTTGTTGTTTGGTTGGTTGACTTCTTTTGTATTGATTCTATATACATCAGGAGCTTCATTGCTAGGTAAAATGGAAATCTATGGATAGATTATTATTCCAAAATATAAGTGTTTTGTTTTTTTAAATACAAATATTTACATTAAAAAGAACTTAAAAACCACTAATGTTTACAGAGAATAGTGTGAAAACAGCATAATTGGTCAAGTCTTTAGAAAATTTAGCAAAATAATTTTCTATACCCTTGTTGGATTTATAGACAACTGGGGATTATGCACAGCTCTAGTTGAGTAGCATGGAGTTTGAAATCTCCAACCTGTGTTCAAATCTAAATTATGATGTTGAATTATATGTATGTTTCTTTGCCTCACTCCTTTGCTTCACTTAATTCTGATAAAATGACATTATTAGGAATTAATTTTTGGATGCATTATGAATTAGAGATGTGCTAGTATAATTTTGTTTCTGTCACTTTAAAATACCTTGCATCAAGCTATAAAATTAGAAGAGGGAAATTCAAAGGATCATGCACCAATTTACCTGATTTAAAAATGAATATTACACAGTGCAATTCATCATGATGCGAAATTTCAAATTCACTTAACATGTGCTATAAACGCTAATAGTACATAAATCCACTGTATTTTGAATATGGCCACAGAAACTAGATTTTTCTATAGCTAATTTCTTGAGCTTTTAAAAATAATATTTCTTTGAAGGCAAACAGATTTCAGACAGGACACTGGAAAAATAATATTGAGTTTACTTGAAAATAAAACTTAACAGCTCACTTTCCTTATTTAGTTTCTTGCTTTTGGTGATAGACAAAGATCCCCAGAGAAACCCTGTCTCAAAAAAAAAACCCCAAAAATTTAAAAATAAGAATAGAATAAATAAAGTAAAAATAAGCCATGTTAAGATGGAAAATATGCAAAGAATCTGGATTACATGTTTTCTTTAAATTTTTTGACTGCAGAAAGACATTTGATTTTGGAGACTGCTAAGATAAGCCAACATATATATTTTAAAGGCATCTTAACTACAAAATTTGAGACTAAGGTTTCTTTGGAAAAAAGGTTCTGCTTTTGTTTCCACAGAAGATGAGAATCTGTGGACTCCTTCCAGGTAAATGTGGTTTGATGAAACAATACCCCCTGATAAACCATAAAAACACTTTGCCCAACAAGCAGCAGAAAGAAGTTTGGAGATAAATACACCCATATTCCCAAAATGATTGTTTATAAATGTTTGTTTTCATTTAAAAGAGGTTGGATATAAATGGTTAATGGTCATAGTCAATCTTGTTCTAAAAAAGAAAGAGGACAGGGGTATGGTATAGAAATTAATAGTTTACATTGGTATGGATTTTGGTATATTGATATAAATTTAAGCACAATAATTTTACACTATATGTACATGCAGAGATTTATACTCTTGTTTAAGGTATCATATTATGTGACTCATTTCAAAATGTAATGTATCATTAAGAACTAGAGAATAATAGATAGTTATCTATAATCAAACTTCTAGTTGTGTTAGGTTTTCTAGATATATAAAGATATATTTCATTTGAATAGGTTTCTTTAAACCTTTCAAAGTCTAAAAGAATAAGGCATTTAAAATGATTCAAGAACTTAGACTTTTCTCAACAATGATATATGTCTACTTCTGACAGCACCAATTACTTCAGAGAAGTTCATGGGCATTAAATAAACTTGTTATGGAATTTGCCTTCAATGTTAGCCATAACAAGTTTATTTAATGCCCATGAACTTCTCTGAAGTAATTGGTGCTGTCAGAAGTAGACATATATCATTGTTGAGAAAATCAAGAAACTACTCTTGCCTGGACTTCATGTTACAGAACGAAGCAACTGATGAACTTTACCAGAACATTACCGGTAAGCCACAGCCTAATCACAATACATAAATTAATTGAAATAGGTTAATTTAAGATATAAGAGCTAGCTATGAATATGCCTGAGCCAGTGACTAAACAGTATTTCAATTAATATAGTTTGGACGTGACTATTCAGGTCTGAGCCACTGGGAAATGAAAGCACAGTGTCTGTTTATATGGAGCCTTTAAAATCATTTTCTTGATTGAGTATCCTGGGAACATTTTGGAGGATAAAAACAGATCCTCCCAAATTTGTAGCAGTGCTATGGAGATTAAAGAAATCCAGTAACCGTGTTAAGTACCAAAACAAAATTTTAGCTCACTGGCTAAACCTTTAAGAAATGGCAACACTTAATTCTTAAGGCAGAAATAAATTCAAATGAATTAGGACACCAAGGGCTCTTTATCAGAAATGGTAACATTAAATGGAGCCACACATAAATTTATTTGGATGTCTATCCCTAAAAATCTCAGAGGGAAATTTAAATAAACTGGAAAACTCAAGCAAAATTATTGTGTTCAAGGGCTCTTTAACAAGGCTGGCTCCAACCTCACAGCCACCTGGGCCTTCATTAACTGTTCTAGTCTTCTATGCTACAGAAGTTTCTACTGAAAGCCAATCTTCTCTTTGCATCTTACTTTGAAGAACTCTCTTCAAAGACTTAGAATGATTAACCAAATCCCTGCAATATCTATTCTACATATGGGACAAATGTAAACTATCATTTGTGTTTCAAGTTACCAGAAACCTACATTTCCAAAGTAATCAATGGCCTTAAAGCCCTGACATTGGTAAAATAGTGTCAGTTTTTAAACTCACTAAAGCCTAAAATAGATGGAGCCAAAACTTTGAAATTGTCATATAACATACATTCACTTCAACTTTGTTAAACACATATCTTGTTCACATTCTATACCTTCTATTTCATGTGTTGATTTGTATATAGGACATGATTAACAAAAGTTAGCAATCTTGGTGTCATGTTTTAAGTACAAACACTATTTTCCTGCTACTCCACTGCCAAAAAGGTTGCCTTAGGTTTAAGCAAACAATCACAGAGCTCCATGCAAATATTTCCTATTCTCTTCATACAGTTCCCAACTCTTTCTGAATTTAGCTTTGTCTTGAATTGTCACTGAATCTACCTTAAGAATATATGATGACTCTTGTTTGGAAGTAATGAGTCATTTGAAGAAAATCAGAGTCCCTGATTAAAAGAACAATCTTCAATATGCTTAGGGCCAATCCTTGGTAATTCTGCAATTATATCTCTCTAGAATCAGGACACACCGGTGAGTTGTCAACAACATTGTCCTGATCTATACATTTTCTTTCTACTCTAATTTTGGTTATTTTTAAAGAAATAGAATTTTGATTTCAATATTTATTTAGTTCTAGGTATCACTACAGAATTCCAGAGATAAATCATATAGTGATTTATTTAACAGAAATTGATGTACATGTAGTTTTAAAGACTAAAATTTCAAGAACAAATCATATCAGAGTGGGTTTCTGATGAAGCATGTCTTCTTTCTTGTATATGGTTAGTTATTTTCATTATGTGGTCACATGACCTATGGCATATAAAGAGAAACAAGCTCATTCCTCTTATCTTAGAGATAACACTTATATTGGTTAGGGTCCTATTTTTTTATGGGGACCCACATCATGACCTCAACTTTATTATGTCAAACTCATCTATAAATACAAACACTCTGTCATTTAGAACTTCAACATATGAGCTTATAGAGAATAAAACATAGATTTTTTTTTGTCTTTCAAGCCAAGCAGGCAATATTAGAAATGGATGCCATCCATAAGTTTTTGTTCCGTGAGCATTCTTTGAGAAGATGCCGTTATCCTTTTGTCTCTGTCACATTCTTTTTTAAAATTAGGTTTTAACAGTGATTACACATTGAGGCCATATTTGTGTCATGGATTGTCCTGAGCAGCTACCCATTTTGTCTGTTATTAAGTGCCTCATCCATCCAGTTTTGTGTTACATTCTTGGTAAATTATGTGGCCATCCTATGCATGCTCTCTCCAGCAAACCTTAATTTTTTTCTCTCTGACTGGGTTTGTCATAAACTGAACCATAATAAAAGTGTTACTGTCATTCCTGTTTGACTGATACATTGATACTAAGTGTATTGTTGTAATATATAAAAAATGGCTTCAAGGGTCAAAATTTAATGCTACAGTCTTCAGTGACAGATGGCTGGCTTTGATCTTGTCAAACTACCTATTACCTGTTATTTTTATGTCCTTTGGCCTTGAGGACTGTGGCAGTGCTTTTTCATTTTCCATGTCAAGCCTTCAACGGAAAAAGATTTTAGTTGCAACAATGTGCACCCATGGGTCTTTGTGAGTTGCAGAATAAAACCAAGCATGGGGTACCCTTCTTTATTTTTTTTTCTTTGTTTTTCTTTCCTTTTCTGCCTTCCACTTTCCCATTTTCTTCTTCCCTCCCTCTTCCTTCATGTGTTTCCACATCCTTGATTTCCTCATTCATTTATCCTCCCTTTCTCTTTGATATAATATATTTTGTCAAATTTGAGTGGTGCTCCTTGTCCCATATACCTGCCAAAGCTCCCTTCTTATACCATTACTTTTTTTGTTTGAACTCTGAAATGATTCACAGAGATTCCCTCTTTCCTATGTTGTTATAGTCTCCTTTGACTTTATATGAATTTTACAAAAAGTTTCTCTCCTGCTACCATCAAACCTTAGCTTGGCTTTAAGGCAAAAATATAATACCTGTATTGAGGAAAAGGATTAGACACTATGTATACAGAGGCTATTGCTCTCTCTCTACTATAGCTCAGCAGGTTTTCTTATTTGGACTACAAACTCTTTCAAAACACAGCTTTCCCAACACTGATATAATTCAAGAAAAAGTGAAAAATTCAGATAGATATTTGTGTCCTCCATCAATCAAGATATAGTCATTAGAAATTTAAGACCAGTTATAAATGAATATTATCCTTTTGTTTTCTGGCTACCCAGACCCAAATAATCACACAAGACTATATTAATTATAACACTGGCCGATGGCTCAGGCATATTTCTAGATAACCCTTACATTTTAAAATAGCCCATTTCTATTACACAAAGCTGTGCGATAATGTTAAGACTCTGGCATCTTTCTCCTTCTGCAGCTATATGGTGTCTCTCTGAATCTAAATTTTTTTCTCTATCTCAGCTTGGATTTCCTGTATTGTTATCAGCTCTGCCATAGTTCAAAACACCTTTTTTACTAACCAATGGTAATAAAACATATTCATAGCATACAGAAGAGAATTCCACATCATCCCCCTTTTCTGTCTAAATAAAAAGGATTTAACTTTTCCATAATAAAATTACATATAACAATGTAGGGTTAAGCCAGCCCCTTTAGGGGGCGGGTTTCCTCGGGCGAATGTTGACTGATAAATTGGGCTCGCGGAGCCTGCACGTTCCTTTTTTCCTGCCTCCTGTGAAACGGCTACAGACGGGAACCTCAGTTCTGTAAGTTTATTTAAACATTAAAGCTGTATATATTCTTTAATATCTGCCTTGCATTTATTTACTCCAATACATTTGGTGCCCGCCCCATGGGGCTTTGCGGTTACCCGCCCCGGAGGCTCCTGAGGGCTACTGCTCCCAGCAGCACCTCCCCTGGAGGTCTCCCTGGACGCGCAAACTGGCTGCAGAAGCAGCTGAGATTCTGAGCGACTCGATCTTTCCTGGTGCTTGCTAGAGAATCAAGCGGGACGGGAGAGCTAGCACTCCCCGGCAGTTTGGAATCTGCAGCGCCTCTGTAACAGCGTGATCACGTGACAGTGGCCCTGCAAACCAGCTCAAACCGGCATCCCTTTGATTTGTTCACTTTGGCGGCTTTTCTTTCTGTTCCCTTTCTGGCCCAATTGCTATTTATCAGCCTGGTGTCTGCTTCAAGTTTTGTTTGTGAGTCACTTGTTTCAGACTTAGGCCATGTAGACTCAAGTGGACTCTTCTCCACCACTGGCAGGAACCTGTCATTGCAGGTAAAAAAATTTTTTTCTTTTATAAATAAAATGTCTGAGAACGTGACTGTTTTAAATTTCAACAGGTTTTTTGAGTATACCATGTGGGAGATTTTACAAGATGTGTCTATCACCCCACATCTATGGATATTTCTGGAATTCGTAGTTTTCCTTGGCACTATATGTTTTAACAATAGAAATACGATCAAGTCTCTTAAGACAGAGGTTGAACATTTAAAAACTATTGAGAATGACAACAATCTTCTCAAAAATCAGTTTAAAGTTCTCCAGGAAGAGAACAGATCTTTGTTTAACATGACTCGCTTAACTGAGCAAAATTTAGAAAAGGTACAGGCTGATGTTAAGGAGAAATTCATTAC
>NW_004949220.1:450244-451467 GCF_000317375.1 Microtus ochrogaster | reverse complement strand
TGTAGAGCTGGTTTTGGAGTTGGACTATGGCTCAGTCCCTCTTCAATTCCAAGCCTGTTGATAAGAGATATTTCAGAGTTTCTGTCTCAGGTCAGGAGCCATGAAATGGGACAGAATATGAATAATTTTATAGTTGATAAACTTTCTTTGCCTTTCCTCATATCTGTGTTTTTCTTTATATGTCAGTATATGTCCTTGTTTTTAATGTTTAAATTTCCCATAACAAGCAACATATTTTCCTACAGTAATCTTTGAAGTTTCCAGGATGAAGATGGGGCCCCACAACATCAACTCCATCTGGTTTTTATGACGTCATGAATTTTTTTAAGCGCTAATATTAGACCTGTTTTTTGGTACCAACTGCAGAAGACAATTTCGAATGATGCACATTTTTGACAACACTCTGGCCAGACCTTCTCAAAACGCTCAGAGACTAGTTATAATTTTCTTAGGTCAAAGATTAATTTGGGAATTTTACCATCATTTGCTTTCACAGGGGCCCCTAAGAAGAACTTCGTCCCCATGTCAGCTAGAAGCAATCTAAGAGGATGACGTCCCCTCTCCCAACAGAGTTTGCCCACATAGTTAGGGACATCTTTTAGTGGTTGGTTTAGGGTTGAGGGGATGGGGAGATATTGTATGAAATTAGCGGTATATAAAATAAAAGGGGGGGTTAACTGGTTTGATGGGATGATTGGTGTTTGTGATTTACATTTTTTAGAAAATTATATTGGTACTGTTTCTTGTATATTGATATATTGAATATTGAATGTGAGTGTTCCTACCTCTATTTTTGTATAAAAGTATGCTTATATTGTATGGATACATCTTTCATACCACAATGTACATTTCTACCTCTGATATTATTTATGTAATAACATTGTTTACATTTGATATGTAATGACATTGTTTACAGGCGAAGATCATTGTCTTCATATTGCACAGTTGTTTATTCTCTTAGTTTTCAAATTAGATAGGTATTGAGATTTATATGTTTGTCATATTTTTAGGTTAATCAGGTCTTTTAGATACATAGAGTTTATATTTAGTATAGATAGTATAATCTTCAGCCTCTTTGAAGAGCTGTAGAAAATGGCCTTTAATCTAACCTAGAATTCTGTGCCAACGAGACACAATTACTCCTGGCAACACCACTCTACTCCCGAGAAAACGTTGAGCACCAAAGACACTCCACTGGGAGCTTGTCTTCTTGGCAGAACTGG
>NW_004949220.1:430296-449884 GCF_000317375.1 Microtus ochrogaster | reverse complement strand
GTTATATTTATCATTTGTTATTATTGTTTATAGTTGTATTTGGTTTAGTTCTGTCTTATTTAGACAAAAGGGGGAGATGTAGAGTTAAGCCAGCCCCTTTAGTGGGCAGGTTTGCCTCGGGAGAATGTTGACTGATAAATTGGGCTCACGGAGCCTGCACGCTCCTTTTCCTGCCTGCTGTGAAATGGCTACAGAGAGGAACCTAGGTTCTGTAAGTTTATTTAAACATTAAAGCTGTATATATTCTTTAATATCTGCATTGCATTTATTTACGCCGATACATAACAAAACATGTTTCAAGCAAAAATTACAGTTATAATATTTTTGTGAGTCTAAAGTTTCATATCTCATTTATCTTTTATCCCAAGGAAAATTGTAATTATAACTGATTGTTTTTAATTCATCAAAGAAGGTTTAAATAAACAGGAAATGTATTTGTAAGCAGCTTCCAAAGTTCTAGAATTTGCAGAGTCATCTTGCTTCTGGGGTGCCCCAAATATGGGGTCATCTTCAGCCTACATGTCCATAGTACCCAACAGACATATCCTTAGACTCAAATTTTGAAGCCAAGATACCTTTAAAATATATATGTTGGTTTAGCTAATCAGCCTCCAGAATCAGATGTCTCTCTACAGTTAGCTCATTAACAGTCAAAATATTTAAAGAGAATACAATAGTATGCATAATCCAGACTCTGCATATTTTTCTTCTTTATGGGGCATGTTTTTGCTCTATTACCTTTAATTATTTATTTTATTGTCTTACTCCTTTAATCTATGTCTCTCTTTACTCTTTCTTCTCTCTCTCTCTCTCTTAAGCCCATGAACATTTATCCAACACTGTTACCCATTCAGAGGTCCTTTTTTATCTGAATTTCTCTTATTGTTTACCTGGAATCCTGTAATCATTTTCTGACCACAAGAGGTTTTTTGTTTTGTCTTTTTTTGTTTTTATGCTAGACAGCATGGCTATGACTAACAGTGTGGCTTTACCTTTTGGGTCTACCCAGTCCAACATGGTGGAGGTATTTTCAGCACCACTACCAGCCATGCAGTTATTTTAACATCCCAGCTCCAGTGGGTCTATGTGATCATTAGGCAACTTGTAGCACTCTGTTCACCAACCCTATTTAAATTTTCAGTAGCAAGATCTCCTGGAAGAGCCAGAACTGTTCTTGTTCTTCCATAACATAACATAAACTAGGATGCTATCTCTTAAATAAACTGCATTATTTCTGCTACTAACGCTGAGATAGGAAGCCCATTTCTGTGGGTCTAGAAGAGCTTGTCTTTAAGTTTTCCCAGACTTTATGTGAAAATTCTTGCCCCACATGTGGAGCCATTTGTAAATGGACACTGTTCTCTTATTTTTTGGCCACCCGAACCTGAGTAACCACATAAAACCTATTTTAATTACAACACTGGCCAATGGC
Source organism: Microtus ochrogaster (assembly GCF_000317375.1). Classification (NCBI taxonomy): domain Eukaryota; kingdom Metazoa; phylum Chordata; class Mammalia; order Rodentia; family Cricetidae; genus Microtus; species Microtus ochrogaster. Next base: position 448,452 of record NW_004949220.1, on the reverse strand, counting down.
TCAAGCATATTTTTAGGTAGTCTTACATCTTAAAATAACCCATTTTTATTAATTTTTGTATCACCATAAGACTGTGACTGATCAGTAAGCCTCTGGCATCCTTCTTCTTTAGGAGTTACATGACATCTCTCTGACTCTGCCCTTTTTTCTCCTAAATCTTTTCTTGTATTTCCTGACTTGCAATATCCTTTCCTGCCAAAGACCAAAGCAGCTTCTTTAATAATCAATTGCATAAAACATATTCACAGCACAAAGAGGGGAATCCCAAATCAATCAATAGACTAAACGACATAGCTGTCACATGGAATTAATATTTCTCTTAGCTAATTTCCTCAAGGATGTAGGTTCAAATTATATATATATTTAGGTATATTGAGATAAATAAAACATATTAGTGAACTTCATTTTATTGGTTTCTTAATACACCCCAAAGATGTGCTGTGCTAATGTAGATTTGCCAGGGTCAGACTACAAGAGTTCTTAACCTAGTGACAATCAGACTAAAGATAGTTTCACTCTTGTCTTTTTGAGGATTTTCCCAGTCTGTTGTGAAACCTGCAGGGAATTGTCATTGTCAGCGACTGCTAAATTATGTGATGATGGAAGACATGAAATGTTCTAAACTTGAGTGTAGTGAGTTGTTCCTAATGTATTTAATGGTTCCTTTGAAAATTTAAGACACATCATTTAAATCTCAACAAAACCAATTAAGAATGAAAACACTAATATAAAGTGAATAAGTTTACATATTTAAAGTTCAAATTTAAAATTTGAAAATTAAGAATTACACATGAGGAATGTTTTATGCCATTGAACCTACACTTTACTTGGTATGAAAACGGAGTCATGATGCTATGGCAGAGAAATGTGTGGCAACATAAACTGGCCTTTAATTGTGTTTCTGAAGGCTGTGATAGTTTCTCTGGTACTCATCATCAGAATTCCTCCTTGTGCTTCCAGAGCATGGCTCTTCTACATGAGTGCATAAACAAAAAGGGCCGGGAGTCATTTATGAAGATTCATTTTTCCACATGGGTTCTAATATCTTATTCATAGAGTTATATCCACTAACTAAGGAGTAGCCAGAACCCATAATAGATATGACTCTTCCTAGGGAGTGATTAGCCCACTTTGGATTCAATCACCTCCCTAGGTAAGCATTTTTCTTACAAACCTGAGTTCTCTTATGCTGTAAAATTTTATCTTGGCATCTCTACCACTGTATATCTGTGATAATAAGCCTTTTATTGGTTGATTACTTTTTCTGAAATTACTGGCTTCTTCCCACACCGACTTTAGAAAAGGGTACCAGAGAGGTTATCCTTCCTCTTTATTTACACATCAGCTTCCCAGGATCTCATTTATTTGCAGCATCAAATATAGTCTTAATAGTGTCTAAATGTTCATAGACTTCCCTCTATGGTCTGTTACAACAGACCCCTCTTATGATTGCTTTCCCTTGTTATCATTTTAATTCCCTGAAAACCATAATCAGAAAACACTAAGTGGAAAATTCTAGAAAAAAAGCATGCATTTTAAATTTCATACTGTTCTCAGTGATGCAATGAAATTTTGTGTTCTGTTCAATCTCACCTGAAATGTGAATCTCCCCTTTGTCCAGCATTTCCACGCTTTATATACCACTTTTTCACCAGGAACTCAGCCATTGATTTTGTAATTCGATGAACTGTTACAAAACCATAGCATCTATGTTAGTATAAATCACTAAAAACTGACAAATTGCATACAAAAAAATAAGAAAGATTCAGAATTTTCAGTGAAGCAGGTTAAAAAAGAAAAGAAACAATTTAAACCAGCCAGACATCTCAGGGTTTAAAGGAGCTTGCAACCAAGTTTGCAAGCCTGAGATTCATACAGTAGGAGAATATCTACTCCTTCAAGTTGCCCTCTGACCTCTCTATGTGTTGTGGCACATATGTGCCCCATGAAGCACAAAAATGTTCAAAATATTTTAAAATTATATTTTGTTTGTTAAGATCTATCTTAAGTTAATGTTGTTTCACAGTGCCTAATTTGTAAATTAAACTTTATCTGAAGTATGTTTATATAGGGAAAGCATAGTATAAATTGGGTCAATATGCATCCACCAATGGTCTTGAAGTACATTCATTGTATGTAATTACTTTTTTTCTGCCTCAAACTGTAGGCATTTTTTACATCTTGGTCTGGAAGTAGCCTAAAAAAATACACAGAGTGTATGAGATAAACCACAGAGGTAATGTGCCTCATAGTTCAGGTAGCTAGAAGTGTCCATCCAACTGGCCAATTGATATCATTTCAAGTTCTTTTTCTGACTTTAAGATAAGCCCTCTCCCTGTGTCTTTCATGAGACACACTGCTGTCTCATCTTCTTTTAATGGTACCTATGTCTGACTCAGGCTCTCCCTATGATGATCTGACTTAACTTTTGTCACATCCTTAATGGCCCTGTTTCTAAATAGCTATATTGGAAGAAGAGATTCAACATATGACTAGGGTGAGATAAAATTCAATCAAGAGTATCTTTTCGGCTTAATCTTCCTTGTTTCAGACAATGGTCCTCAAATCTATTTATTCCCAAATCTTGATGTGTATTTCCCTCATTTTAATGACCTTCCTTAACCAATAGAATTGGTCCATAGTTGGGCATAGGTGACAACTCTGGCTTAAAATAAAGAAGTTAAGAACCTTGAGCAACCATGCTCTCCTCACTCCTATTATTATAAGCTTTGAGGATAATTCAGGTTCAATAAAATATAGTCTAAACTAAGTCTCACTTTTATGTAATTCATTTAAGTTTTATGTTTAATTTAATTTTATGGTTGTGTATGTTTGTCTGAATGTATTACCATGTGTCTATCTGATACCATGAAGCCATAAGAAGGTAATGGATCCCCTAGAATAGGAGTTACAGATGGTCATGAGCCTCTATGTGGGTTGTGGCAATCAAAATTGGTTCCCTGGAAGATAAGCCAGTGGTCTCAATCATTGGGCCATCTCTCCAGATGCCACTTATTTCCCTTTATTAAATGATGACACCTAAATATTGAGAAGCCATAAAATTTTAAAGGTGAACTTCATACATTAAGGAGCCAATAATAACAAAATACCTCTCCAAATTATCAGATTCCATTATAGGTAAGGAAACATGCTGTGGTAAAAACTAGCTTGTTCTCCTCTAAGTTATCCATTAAATTTCCATGGCATTAAGGATAGGTTAATATCTACCACTTATGAAAAAATCACTAGTAAGAATTAGAAACAAACACAATACCTATTTTGCTTATAAAAGAAAATACACTAATGGTATAATTGGGGCTAGAAAAATAAATTTTCCTTAAAGATGCATACAAAGCATTAGATAAACAACACAATAAAATACTGATTTTCTTTACTTCATTTACTCCTATAATATGTTCTGACTGGCTCAGCTAAAACTTCCTCTGTCACATCCATGTATTTTCTGGAAAATCCAAATGTGAAGGCATAAGTCACAAACAATCCCACACCAATTTGGAATTATGATTAATAGAATGGTTATTTATTTAAAGGGGAAAAACTTACAGATCACCGTCCCAGACAACAGCCTTCTGCACAATCAGGAAAGGAGCCTAGTCACCAGAAGCAGAACTGGAAGCCAGAGAGTGAGCAAGGGCAGTTGCTGCTTTTTAAAAGAGAGACCATGCCCCAATGGGCTGTTATCTCAGTAGCTATTGGCTGAAGGAGGGAAGAAGCTCTCACAACACCTCCCCCTTTTGTTTAAGTAAGAGAATTTTTTTTTTTTTTTTTGGTTTTTCGAGACAGGGTTTCCCTGTGGCTTTGGAGCCTGTCCTGGAACTAGCTCTGTAGACCAGACTGGTCTCGAACTCACAGAGATCCGCCTGCCTCTGCCTCCCGAGTGCTGGGATTAAAGGCGTGCGCCACCACCGCCCGGCTAAGTAAGAGAATTTTAAACCTACTATGAAATTATATACAATAAGTACAAATATCCTATTCTAACTAGCTTAAGTCGTGTATAATAAATAACTTGGCCAAGTCATGAGAGGAAAGTAACTACATTTACATAGTCTTCAACCCCATCGAAGATCTGAGAAGGGAAATAATGTTACCTGGGTAATTAGGAAGTTCAGTAAAACAACTTCCAAAACACGCAACAAATCACAGAGACAACTAGCTACCTGGGCAATCACTCAAAGTCACATTTGCAGCATTGAAGCAACCAACTTTGGCTAAGGCCTAACATAACTGACATACCATTTTCAAAGGCAACAAACTTTTCAAAACTATCTTACCCTGTCTTGGCAGGATATGACAGTACTTAAAAGAATACAGTTTCCATGTAATTATTTTGGGTAAAGCTTGCCTGGTGGCGGGATGCAGCCTCACTGCTCCTTCTACACAAATGTATGCTCACTAAAAATATAAAGCAAGAGATGTTCCAGTGTTTAATGGAAGGGTATTAAACAGAAACATGAATATGATAGAAATACAAAAATCTTCATTTTCAAAATGAAACAACCTTTCACCAGAATCCCTTCTTCAGTTGTGAAGTTTTTTGTTTCATGTTTTCCTCTGTCTTGAGCTATACCCAAACATTAATACATTCACTTTGATCTCAGCTTACTAGAAAAATCAAAAATACATGTCCTTCCATTTATTGTTTGCCCTGTCCTCAAGGACCTTAATCTTCTAATACTTTGTTTTCTTGATGGGAGGTTAGTTAAGAAATATAAATACTTTCTTCTTAAATGACCTAATGGAATTTCATAAGGAAACATTTTGCTAACGCTGTAATATTTAATTTTTTATCCATGCCATCAAAACCTTGTTGAGGAAAAATTTGAACTTTAGAAATACTCTTAATTAATTAAAATATGCATTTTTGAGACTAGAGAGATGACTCAGCAATTAAAAGCACTTGTTACTCTTACAGAGTACACGGTTGAATTTCTAGTGCTCTTCTGGAAAGTAATAATACTGTATAATTCCAGTTCTAGGAAATGTGATAGCTTCTTCTAACCTTTGCACACATATAGTGAACATACCTATTTGCAAACAAATCAATTATATACAAAAATATCCATTACCAGAAAATGAAAACTTATATTGCTTTTTCCCCTCAAGTCAGGGTTTCTATGTGTGACTCTGGAACTAGCTCTGTAGATCAGGCCAGCCTTGAACTCACAGAGAGATCCACATGCCTCTGCCTTCTTAGTTCTGGGAGCAAAGGTATGATCTACCACTGCCCAACTCCATTGCTTTTAATAATGACAGTTGTCATTTGCAATATAGATTTTTCTTAAATTTCACAACTTAGAAGACAAAAAGGGATACCAATTTGAGTATATAGTTGTTTTAAATTATCCATACTCTTAGAGCAGAATTTGTGTAAGGTATCCTTCCATAGCCTTCTGATCATTACCTAATATGGCATCTGCTTTTTTAAAAAATGATTTGCCTTTATTTTTATGTAAATGTGTATGTAGTAGTTTGAATAAGAATGTCCTCATAAGCTAATACATTCGAATGCCTGGTCATCAGTGAGTGCCACTACTTGAGAGGGATTAGGAGTTGTGGTCTTGTTGACAGAAGTATGCCACTGAGGGTGAGATCTGAGGTTTCAAAAGCTCAAGCTAGTCCCAGTGTTTCTTTCTTTCTGCTGCCTGAAGATCTGAATATAGAATTCTCAGCTGTTTCTCCAGACCACATCTGCCTGAGTGCAGTCTTGCTTCCTATCATGATGACTAAACCTCTGAAAATATAAGCAAACCTTAATTAAATGCTTTCTAAGAATCTCCTCACAGTAACAGAACACTCACCAAAACAGTATGTGTCAGAGCCTGTGCTTGTAATAGCAGTTGTCCATGGGGGTGAAAAGAAAGTGTCAGATCCCCTGGAACATGAGTTACAGACAATTGTTTCCTACTCAAATGTGATTGTTAGGAACCAAGCCCAGGTCCTCTGGAAAGGTATAGAGAACTCTTAATCACTGAGTCATGTCTCCAGTCCAGTCACGTGGGTAGTGACCAATCATTCACTAGAATTCATTGTATGGCAAATGTCTACACTTGAAAAGGAGTGCTTGTTTTATGTGTGATTATTTTAATTATCAACGTGATAGAAATTTGGAAACAGGACAATGGGCCTTTGGGAATGCCTACTAAAAATTCCTTTGATTATATTCATTAATGTTAGATATTCTATCTTAATGGTGGGCAGGACTATTCTTTGGACAGAGGATCGTGGAGGGTATAAAATGGAGAATCGGAACTAAACACGAATGTGTGTTCATTCACTGTTCTCTTCACTTGACACGGACATAAATAATGTGTCCATCTGTTTTGAGCAATTGTAGCCTTGACTTACCTGCCATGATCGATTGTACATTGGACTGTGAACTTTCTCTCTTAAGTTGCTTTTACAAGAGTAAAATTATATCAGAACAATATAAAAGTAAACTAAAATCTCTCTTTCTTTCTCTTTCTCTTTCTCTTTGTGTGTGTGTGTGTGTGTATTTGTGGTGTGTGTTCACCTGTGTGAACATGTCCCTGGAGGACAGAAAACTACTTTCCTGTTGTTCTTCAGCACTGTCTACCTTTTTTGCTAATTTGTGACAAGGTCTCCCACTGACCTGGAAGCTGCCAAAGAGGGATAACTGAATGAAAAACAAGCTCCAGGTGTCAACTTGTGACTACCTCCTCAGTGTTTGCATGGCAAGTGTGTTTCTTCACAATGGGATTTTTCATATTGACTTTTGGAATGAAACTCAGGTGATTTTGCTTAAAAGACATAAACCTCACTGCTTCACTAACTCCCTAGATTTGAACATTTTGGAAAATTTTTAAAAATAAAACAGTATTTTCTTTCATATGCATCTGTCCTAGTTTCATTCTGTTGCTCTGATAAAACACCCTGACAAAAAGCAACTTAAGGGAGAAAGGGGTTTATTACAGTTGACAGTTCCAGGTCAGCATCCATCATTGTGGTAAGTCAAAGTAGAAACTTCAAACAGGTAATCGTGGAGAGCAGACAGAAGCAAACACATGTGTCCTCCCTTGCTTGTTCTCCACACATACACAGCTTAGGGCACGCTGCCTGGAGAATGGTGGTACCCACCCACATCCATTGACTTAATTATGACAATCCCCAGAGACATACCCACATGTCAACATAGACATCCCTCACTGACACTTTCCAGGTGATTTTAGGTTGTATTAACTGAACAGTCAACACTGTCACAAGTTCTAGGTGAATTCGTGCTTGCCTACAAATGGAATATCTTTCAGATGCTACTCAGCAAGCCAATTCCTGTGCTTACCGCTTAGAGTTCAGGGTAGGAGTAGACTGTGCGGATGACACGGAGAAATGTCCTTTCTCTGTACTGGTGCATACTATTCTGTGCTTTTGTACACAGGCTTGCATAGGAAAGCCAAAAAAATAATGAAACTGGACACAAAGATGGACTTTGAAATGGGAGAGGGGACTGCAGAGAAATCGTATGGAAAGAAGTCAAACAGAAGGCTTTTCTATCCCAAGGACTGAAACTTAATTTTCATTTTTATTTGATAAGAGGAGCATATGGACATAACAGGGACCTAAGTATCACCTGAAGGTAATCTCACAGCCCAACGTTCAGATCACTGTGGCTACATATTACCACACAGCAGCTCTCTCTGCAGCTGAGAAAACTGCATTTAAATTCTAAACTATGAAGAGGAGTCCGTTAGGAGGCCTGTCTTGTTCCTTATTTGAAACAGGCTTCCATATTTTTGACATATGGAAAAAAAAGAAACAGGCAAGTAATTTATTCCCTTCTCAATATGTTACATTTCCTGAGGGCCACTTTGTAGTTAAATAAAGCAAAATCCACAAGTTCCTTCTGCTCTTCATTTCCTGCTTCGTCAGTTGTACTGCCCTCAGCTTCTTGTGTAACCTCTGGCAGCTGCACAGCCCACGGTAGGAAGACTCTTGCTCTCTCACTGGCTAATCCTGAGGGTGAAGTTTGATTTCTTTGACAACCTCAGTTTATTTTTAGAGGTATTAGGATGACTCACCTCTCCTGACATTTGTTTCTATAAAATCTGACTTTAAAATGTCACACTTTCAACTGTGTTCAAAGAGGGAGAGAAAAGCTGCAAAAGCAGCTGAACCCAAAGAACACTCTAGTTGAGAATTCTTTTCACACTGTGTGTCCGTCTTCTCATCTTTACTTCCTGAGATTGATATGTCTTCTCTGACCACTTATGATAGCCACTTCCAGTAGATGTTTGTGGGTGTGATTTGACCACAGATGTCTGGAAGCAGGGAGACAATTAATCAAATGAGCTGGCATTTGTGTTCTTTCTACACATGACTGCAATGTTAGTGGCTGTTAAATTAAATATATGAGCCATATAATATCAATTAAATATTTAAAGTACTTAAGTATTTAGTAATGTGAAGGTGTTTCTGGCAAAATATTGGGAACATTCCTACCTCCTTTAATTTTTCTTTAGTTGCATTAGGGTAATTGGGGAGAGAGAGGCAGGTGGATCTCTGTGAGTTCCAAGGCAGACTGGTCTACACAACAAGTTCTAAGGCAGTCATCTAGGACAGGAGGGCTATATAGTGAGTCTCTCTCAATCTCTCTCTCTCTCTCTCTCTCTCTCTCTCTCTCTCTCTCTCTCTTTCTCTCTCTCTCTCTCTCTCGCACGCACACACACACACAACAATAACTGATCAGAATGTAATGTCAATGACAAGCATTTCTGATTGGTTTTCATTTCAATATTTCAATATGAGATAAAAATAAAGATAGACTCCAATATAAATAGATAAAAAAGAAAAAGAGGCCATATACAGTAGCAAACCTATTAGAAAGCAAATTGTAAAACTGTGATTATAAAGATTTTCTTTTCTTTGTCAAAAATTCTCAGTTCCCATGTATTTTTTTAAATGCCTAAGAACGCTATAAGGTTATGTCATTCTAGTGTCTTCTAAGTAGAGGCATGCATGTAGTTATGCATTTAAAATATATTTTTTTTGAAAGTGAAATAATTCAAACATGCTTAGAATTAATTGTCTCTCCTTCAGGTCCCTCTTCTGCCCTACCTTCTTACCCCTCTTCCCACTTAAACCTCTCTGCTCAATATTTCACTTTTGTTCCTCTGATCATCTGTGTTCTACTAACCCCATTCTTTAAGATCTTTTTATCCAATCTGCATCAATGGTCCCTTTCCAGTTTCCCAAGTTTTTCAAGCGCTCTGAAGTAAACACACAAATCTAGAGATTTAATGTTAATATCGTATATACGACATTTGTTTTTCAGTAAACTGTTTTCCAGCTCCATCCACTTACTTAGAAATTAATTTCATGTCTCTTTATAGCTGAATACATTTTATTTATATAAAAATATCATATTTTCATTAACTATCTATTAGCTAACAGACATTTACACTATTTCTATGTCTCAGCTGTGGAGAATAGATAGTTAAACATTTGTCTCTTCAGTAGGGAATAGAGTCCTTTTGCTATAGAGCCAGGAATGCCAGGGCTGGTATGGTTGGGTTCTATGGTAAATATATTTCTGTTTTCTGAGGAAATGTCACATTGTTTTCAACACTGAGTATACCAACATGCACCTCTCCAACAGTGCATGAGTGTTTTCTATTCTACACACCTTTGATGACATTTATGGCCTTTTGTTTTCTTAATCTTAGCAATACTGGCTGAGATAAGATGAAATTTCAAAGTAGTTTTAATTTGCATTTCCCTAATAGCTAAGGATGGTGAACATTTAAAAAAATATTTCTTAGTCCTTTGTATTTTTTTCTTCTAAGAACACTATTCAGTTCCAAGTTTTAATTAGATTGTTTTGCTTTTTGGTTCTTTAGAGTTTTATTTATTTATTTTTTATTTACTTTATTTCCTAGATGCCAATGATCTACTAATCTGTAAGCTCCATACAGAGACAGATAGCTAAGAGTGTTGAAATAAGCTGCATTTTATTGTGTTTTAGTATTTTCATTATATTCACACATTCTCAGTAAACAAACATAAAGAAATAAATTAATTAGGAAACTGGTAAGCCTTCAAGTGAGTTGTGAGAATGTTAAGATGGTGATAGAGAAGATTGTCTATTTTATTATTGTTTTTATTGAGCTATACATATTTCTCCACTCCCTTCCTTCCCCCCCTACCCTTATACCCTCTCCCATGACCCCCACACTCCCAATTTACTGAGGAGATCTTGTCTTTTTTCCCTTCTTATGTAGATCCATGTATGTGTTTTTTATGGTCCTCTTTGTTGTTTAGTTTCTCTGGGGTTGTGGCCTGTAGGCTGGTTTTTCTTTGATTTATGTCTAAAAGCTACTTATGAGTGCATACATATGATGTTTGTCTTTCTGTGTCTGGGTTACCTCACTCATATTTTTTCTAGATTCAGTCATTTACCTGCAAATTTAAGGATGTCATTTTTTTATTGCTGTGTAATACTCCATTACATAAATGTATCACATTTTCTTTATCCATTCTTTGATTAGGAGCATCTTGCAAACTTGTATAGCTGCTTTGGAAATCAGTATTGCAATTTCTCAGAAAATTAGGAAACAATTTATTTCAAGACCAAGCAATACCATGTTGGGTATATAACCAAAAGATGCTCAATCATTCCACAAAGACGTGTGCTCAAATTTGTTTATAGCAGTATTGTTTGAAATAGCCAGAACCTGGAGATGATTACCTTTAATTGTCAACTTGGCACAAAGTAGACTCAGCTAAAGAGAGGGAACCTCGATTTAGAAAGTGCTTCACAGTGGATGTGGGTCATGATAATGACTTGCAAGTTAATGAAAATATTCATTGTAGGATATTAGCCTCCACATACTCACATCTATGTGTTGAGAAACATCTCTTGCAACTGTGTTGAAATGACTTGACAAGGGCAGTATTGAAAGCAAGAGGAACAATTAAGTCATATGAAATCAGACCTGAAACTTAAAGTGGTTCTCACAGCACAGAATAAGAGTTGAAATGGAGAAGTATATGTTGTATATCTACTGATAGAATATTTGTTTAAGATTGTTAACAATAGATTTGAATGAAGACAAAGAAATACTGCCTTGCCTATAATATCTTAGTCAATTGAGGTTCAGGACCCCTAGTAACTTTATATTGAGTTTGACACAGCAGCGTCAAAAGAATTCTAAGTTATTGCAAGTCATTCACTGTCAATACAGCAAGTTTTTTAATGTTAATTATTGCACTAATCTAAGTAAAACAGAATGCTCCTTTTTGCAATTTGAGAATATATACACTAGAGGTTTGTCTAAAGCTGTGAATATGCATTGCTCAGATTCAAGCCCATCTGATCGGAGGGATACAGGGCCATTCAGAAGCCTATCTTCCAGATTTAGCCCTAGAGAGTAAGCAAATAAGACAACTATAAATCACAGCAAGTGGTTAGGGTATTTCCCAAAATAATTGTAAGTGAAAGTTCTTTGTGGCTCTTATTCATTGTGTGGTTTATTTTAATGACTTAAAAACAAATGTAAGCATTTGTAAGAAGCCTTTTATAATGTGAAACTAATACCACATCTCTTGATCTATTAAAGTGCTTTGGTAGTATAGATGATATTTTTCATCTCTCTTGCCAAAACTATTCTCTCTATGCCATTGGTTACACATGTCATGTGTGTAAACACCATGCCATTGTGCTGGTCTTCATATTGTGCTCGTGTGTGTGTGTGTGTGTGTGTGTGTGTGTGTGTGTGTGTGTGTGAGTCAAGGGTATTCCTGTCTATCTCACAAGTTTCATGACATGCCCTAAAATACAAGAAACTGAGACTAAATACTGAGTTCACCTTCTTCAAACAAGGACTTGCCATTTATCCCAAGTAGGCCTCATATTTATGATCATACTAGTTCAGGCTTCTCAATGCAAGGGATACATATATTATCACAATCACAACTCCTTAAATCACATGTGTTCTAACTCCAGTTTCTTTTTCAAGGAATAATATTTGACCAAGATTATTTTGTTTTTGTTGTTATTTTAGTTTTGTTTGTTTGTTTTGGATATGGAATCTCATACAATCCAGGATAGCATCAAACTTACATAAGCTGGCCTTTAACTTCTCATCCTCCTGATTTCACCTTCCAAGTGCCAGTATCACAGGTGTATGTCGCCAACAATATGTAGAACAGGATTTTTTTGTTTGTTTGTTTTTTGAGACAGGGTTTCACTGTAGTTTTAGAGCCTGTCCTGGAACTAGCTCTTGTAGACCAGGCTGGCCTCGAACTCACAGAGATCTGCCTGCCTCTGCCTCCCAAGTGCTGGGATTAAAGGTGTGTGCCACCACTGCCTGACTTTTGTAAACAGTCATGTTGAATTTAAAATGTACATATGTGTCACAGAAACTGACATCTGTGGTTTACATTTTTTTACTTTTCATTCTTTGAAACATCACTGTTATTGCCTCTAGAAGGTGCTGAACAGTGGAGCCACTTAGCATTGTATACTAAGAGGAGGAGGAAGGAGAAAAAGAATCATCAGTTTCCAGTTTTATATTTTAGTTTTGGAATAGCATCCAAAGTAATTTGATTCTTTTCAGCTAGATATAGCATTTGCAGCTAGATGTGTGGCATGCACACAAAGCCCACTGCTCACATCATACAGAGGCTCAGGCTCTTTTAAGATGCCCTGTTGTAAAGCAGAGAACTTGAGCAGCTGGCTGCTAAGACTCACCAAATTCCCAGAGCTGAGGTATTAAATGTGGCTCCCTACCAGGAAGTCCTGACTAGAACAGGGAGCCAAGCAGGGGTTAAACCAGCTGCCAGAGCTGCGCAACAGTGTAAGAAAGTGGGAAAGTGCAGAGCTTATCTGAAATCCTGACTGGACAACCTCACCTAGCCACTTTGAAGCTGTTCTAGGTGCATAACTTTGAGGAAACTGCAAAAGGACATTTTGAAGCTTGATCATTTGGGCTACCTGTATTTCTTGGTATCTGGCCCTTTTTTCTCTGATCAAACATAAACTTTCAAAGTTTGTGTGTTTCTATGTATATGTGTATGTATGTATGTATGTATGTATGTATGTATGTATGTATGTATGTAGTGTGCACAAGTCAGTTAAAGATGATTTTTTTGGTGTGTTCTATGTTTGAGAAGGTAAAATGCAACTCTTAATTTTGCAAGTTGATTTGGAGTGTATAGCCAAACCTCTATCCATGCCATATGAAATTATGGCATGTAATAATAAGTCATGAGGATTCTGTAGCCAAGAAGATTTATCATGTCTCATTCACCCAGTTTCAGAGCTGTTACTAGGCAGAAGGATTAGCATGTAAGTCACCTATCCAGTAGTCATTTTTTGTTTTTTTCTTCATGGCTATAGCTAAGATTTTCAGAAAGTCTCACCCCATCAAATTTGGTCTTCATTAATTTTGAAGAAAACCATAACATTTTATTTCCTGTAAAAACAAAGGCATAACCTCTCTTCAAACACAACATATTTTCTGACTTTCAATTTGAAATTAAGACATTCTAAAAATACATGAGTTGGTTTAATTTAGTAGTTATCATAATCCAATGCCTCTCAGCCAGAGAGTCCCCATGATGCACTAGCAGTTGATTTTGTCCTCCTTGGTTCCTTCAAAACCTAGCCTCATGGTGTATTTCCCATCCCAGCTTTAGGAAGCTGCTATTAAATGGAGGTTTCTCTCCTGCCTGGAAATTTCCAAATAAGTACTCAGAAGTTTATATTAGTTATAAAAGTTTGGCCAATGACTCAGGCTTATTACTAGCTGTCACATTTAAATTAACACTTATTTCTTATCTATGCTTTGCCATGTAGTTTATGGCTTTTTACCTCATTTTTTTATATATTTTGCTTTCTCAAAGGCTGGTGGGTGTCCCCCAGAATCCCTCCTTCTTTTCTTCTATATCTCCTTGGATTTCTGACCTGGATTTATCCTGCCTTGCCATATGCTAAAGTTTTATATATCAACTAATGAAGATGAACATATATTAACAGTACAGGAGGACATTCCCCCATCATTTTCACCTTTCTATCCAATCTAAAAGGAAGGTTTTAACTTCAACATAGTAAAATCACATATAGTAAAATGGTTATTAAGCAAGAATTACAGTTATATTTAATTTATTTGTACTTTACAAAATTAAAGAGAATATTCTTTCATCTATCCTATCTTTGTGAGTCTATAGTTTTAAATCTAATTTATCTTTTATGATAAATAAAAAAATTATAATAATAACGATCTAGTCTTCAACTCCATCAAGGACTCCAGAAGCAAACATGAAGTGCTTTGGAAGCAAGTTGAGAAATGACAGAGACAATTGGCTGGACAGACAGTCACCCAAAGTTCTTCTATAACGTGGGAACATTCATCTTCAGCCTACAGGCCTGGAGTACCTGGCAGACTTTTCAGTGAAGATCAAAATTTGAAGGACTCCCCTGTGCCTGCCCCATATTGGCAACTTGTCAGTCACTTTCTGCTGAGCCTAGCAGAATGCCTGGCAGTTTCTTCTGTGAAGCAAGAACCCTGAAGAACTATCCTGCCTTGTTTTGATGAAGTTCAACCATCATTTCATGTGGGTCCTGCATCTCCAGCTTTTAAAACATACTCTCAAGCAGTCCAGATAAGAGCAGTTTCTTGCCCAAATAGCTAGCTTTGCTAGATTGAAAGCATATTCCACATGGAGATTCTTTGATGTCATCACCCTCTTGAAGTAGTAGGTAATATTAAGAACAGATGTGTCTCACTGTTGAGAAAGTCTAAGTTCTTAAAACTTATAAATGCCATATTCTGTAGGTCTTTAAAGTGTTTTAAGATTGCCTATCCATCTGAAATATATCTATGTATATCTAGAAAATCTAACTAGCAAGTTTGGCTATTATCGATGACTACTAATTTGTATTTCTTAACTACACCTTACTCTTTTAAATGAGCTGCAGAAGCAAAATACCTTAAACACTAGAAACACAACAAAATTGACCTTAAATTTGAATAAGTAAACCAATATCCATACCAATGTGAAGAATTTTGAGATTAACAAATGTGTTTTGGATTCAAGCAGATTTAATAACCTATACTTTTATCATTTCTCTATTATTTCCCCCTTTTTTTCTCTAGAAAGAGATCAACTGTAACTATTAACCATTTATAACCAGCCATCTTCAAATGAAAACAAAAATTTATAAACAAAATTATGGGAATTTTGGGGACAGTTGCCTAGACTACTTCCTGCTGATTGGTGGGTGCTGATTATCTTTTGGGAACCCCGAGAAAATCTGAGATAATGGCAAAGTCCCAGGAACACTAATATTAACCTTTGTTGGTAGAAATTACCTGGCAAAATTTAGGAGGTCTCCCTTGGTCAAACATGGTCAATTGCAACCTGGAATCAATCCATAGCCTCTTGTTTCCTGCGAAAACAAAAGCAAGACTGCTTCCCCAAAGCAATGTATCTTTTAAGTTCTATTTTTTAAACCAACATATTTTTCCTTCTGTTTTAAAGTTACAGCATTTTTAACATGTTTAGGTTGGTGTATTTTATCAATATCCTTTTCAATCCCATGTCTCCCAGCAGCTGTTTTTTGCCCATCAGCCATACAAAAATTCAACATCAATACAATAGCATACAGGATCCAAACTTCCTGTGTATTTCCCAACTCCACATGATTTATATTTTTATTTTTTTCTTTAAGGATTTATTATATTATTTTTATAAATTATTAATTTCTTTCTATAAATGTCTACTTAAACACATTGGAACCTGTTTAGAGGTTTTTCTGCC
The DNA here is from genome assembly GCF_000317375.1 of Microtus ochrogaster. Taxonomy (NCBI): domain Eukaryota; kingdom Metazoa; phylum Chordata; class Mammalia; order Rodentia; family Cricetidae; genus Microtus; species Microtus ochrogaster. Next base: position 432,657 of record NW_004949220.1, on the reverse strand, counting down.
TGGACTTCTTTTTACTGTATATATTTTAGCCTTTTTTATCTCTATGAGAAAAAGCTAAATCTGCTATACAGCACATGGTTGATTAGCCACTCTGTAACAAGGTCTGTGTGAGGTTGCGCTGAAACCCTCCATGCCACTTAGCTGGTGGCTGGTGACTGGTTTCATCTTGTAGACAGTTGTTGGGAGACATGTCTGTCCACTGCTGCTATCATGAGACCTTGAGACAATAAAGCCCAGTTTGACTCTGTTTCTTTGTGTGTAAAACCATTTTCAAGATTTCTCAGGTTTTATGTGAATCTGTGCCAGATATTGGGTGCCATCTAAATGTAAATAAAGGTTTTTCTCTTCCCTACCTGTTTCCAAATAAATACTCGAAGCCTTATATTAGCTATAAAAGTTGGCTAATAGCTCAGGTTTATTACTAACTAGCTCTTACTTTTAAATTAACCCATATGTCTTTTCTATGCTTTGCCACATAGTTTGTGGCTTGTTACCTCATTTTTTACATGCCTTGTTTCCTGGGTCACTAGCTAGTGTCTTCCAGACTCTGCACTTCTTTTCTTCTTTCTCTGCTTGGATTTCACACCTGGCCCTATTCTGCTTTTCCATAGTCCAAAGCAGCGGAAAGGCTTGTGACATATATGAAATGAGAGGAGCACATATTCACAGTGTATAGGAGGATATTTCACATCAACCTACTCTGTCCATGATGTGACAGACATTTTTACCGAACACTAGTCTGCTGTACAGTAGGGTCTTTTAATAGAGCCTTTGCCTCTGTATGCAGAGCCCACCTCCCAGAAAAACCCTAATTTCTCAGGCCCTATATGGATATTTGAGCCTCCACATTAGACACCATATGGCGTGAGCCTTTCTCTGTCACAATAGCCAGATAGATCTTAAATAGTGACACATAGACTTCTTATTAATTATGAAAGTTTGGCCTGTAGCTTAGGCTTATTTCTAACTAGCTCTTATAATTTAAATTAACCCAATTATACTAATTAATGTTCTATCACATGGCATTATCTCTCTTCCATCTTGCACATTCTATTTTCTCTTGGAGTTTCATTTCTCTCCCCAGAAAACCCACCTGTACTTTCTGGTTAGCTATTGGACATTCAGCTTTTTATAACACCAATCACAACAATATATTTTCATACAATGTACAAATGTCCAAAAGCTATAACAGGAAGGCCACTTGTTTGTCCCAACCACCTGGCTAGCTTACACTCAAAATAATCACACAGAAACTATATTAATTAATTCAATGCTCGGCCCATTAGCTCTAACTTCTTATTGGCTAACTCTTACATCTTAGTTTAACCCATTTCCATTAATCTGTGTATCGTCACATGGCAGTGGCTTATCAGTTAAAGTTCCCACATTTGTCTCTGGTAGCAGCTCCATGGCATCTCCCCCTGACTCCATCCCTCTTCCTCCCAGCATTCATTTCTGTCTTCCCTACCTACCTAAGTTCTGCCCTATCAACAGACTGAGGCAGTTTCTTTATTCATTTATAGTAATCACAGCACACAGAGGGGACTGACACATCACACAACAATCAAATGTTTTCTTTATTAAATAGCTGTGGATTGCCACAATGTGTCACACAAAAAACTCAGTGCCAATGTGAAATTATTGGGAGGCATATCACCTGTGTTTAAAAATTTGAGTTCAGGGGGTGCTGGGGCTGAATCCTGAGGGCAACCTAGCGGGCAGGAGCTCCTTTGTTTCAATAGCCTGCCTGCAGCAAGCAAGGTAGGCGCTTTGTAAATGAGCTACCCAACCAGCACAGAGATCTGATCTCAGCACCAGGAGAGCCATCATTGCGGTGAGTTTTGGACCCAAAGCAGCAGCCCGGGACAGAGAACTCAGACATTCCTCATCCTCCCTATACTTCCTGGGCTTCCTGCTCTGCCTATACTCCCAGCATACTGCCTCTCTCTTCCTATCCCACCCAGCTTGCATCCAGAACCCTCCCCCTTTCTGCCTCCCTTCCCTCTTCGGGGCACTGGGGCCAAATCCCAAGGGCAACCTAACGGGCAGAAGGAAGCTCCTTTATTTCAATGGCCTGCCTGCAGCAAGCAAGGTAGGTGCTTTGTTTACAAGCTACCCAACCAGCACGGAGATCTGATCTCGGTACCAGAAGACATCACTGGGGAATGCCATCACTGGGAAGGTACATCAATAGGCAAGGAGACCTGATCCTGTAAAAGAAGATCCATAGGGAAGCATTCAGAGGAAGAGATGGGCAGGCACCAATGCAAGAATTCACCCAACAATCTGAAAAACAATGTGAAACCACCAGAATCCAGCGACCTCACAACAGGAGGACATGAACACCTTAATCAAGAAGAA
>NW_004949220.1:428346-429455 GCF_000317375.1 Microtus ochrogaster | reverse complement strand
TACTATACCCAGCCAAGCTTTCATTCACTATAAATAGATTAAACAAAATTTTCCAGGATAAAAACAAATTTAAACAATACGCATGGACAAATCCAGCTTTACAGAAAGTAATAGAAAGAAAATCACTAACAAAGGAGGCCAATAATGACCACAATAACTCAGACATCTAGAGACCCTTCACCAGCGAACCTCAAAGAAGAGAAACAAATTGTACTACTAAAACAGTGACCGGAGTTAACAACCACTGGTCATTAATATCACTTAATGTCAGTGGATTCAACTCACCTATAAAAAGGCACAGGCTAAGAGAATGGATACAAAACAGGATCCAACCTTCAGCTGTTTACAAGAAACACACCTCAACCACAAAGACAGGCACCTACTCAGAGTAAAGGACACTGTGAAAGCAGTGCTAAAAGGAAAGTTCATAGCTCTAAGTGCCCACCTTAAAAAAATGGAGAAAGCTCATATTAGAGACTTAACAGCCCACCTGAAAGCTCTAGAAAGAAAAAAAGCAGACTGACTGACCCAGGAGGAGGAGGAGATGGGAAACAATCAAACTGATTGCTGAAATCAACAAACAGAAACACAGAAAACAATCCAAAGAATCAATGAAACAAAGAGCTGGTTCTTTGAGAAAGTCAACAAGATTGACAAACCTTTATCCAAACTAATCAAAAGGCAGAGAGAAAATATGTAAATTGACAAGATCAGAAATGAAAAGGGGGACATAACAACAGATATTGAGGAAATTCAAAGAATCATTAGGTCTTAATACAAAAGCTTATATGTCACAAAGTTGGAAAAGGTAAAAGAAATGGACTTGTTTTTACATAAGTATCATTTACCAAAATTAAATCAAGACCAGGTGAACAATTTAAATAGACCTATAAGTCGTGATTAAATAGAAGCTGTCATAAACAAAACCTCCCAACCAAAAAAAGCCAAGGACCTGATGGATTTAAGGCAGAATCTTATCAGAACTTCCAAGAAGACCTGATACCTATACTTCTTAATGTGACCGGAGTTAACAACCACTGGTCATTAATATCACTTAATGTCAATGGACTCAACTCACCTATAAAAAGGCACAGGCTAAGAGATTGGAT
>NW_004949220.1:401784-408827 GCF_000317375.1 Microtus ochrogaster | reverse complement strand
GATGGATGTGTTCCACTTTGCAGAGTTTGGCAAATTGAAGTATGTTCACCACACCATTGGCACTTATTCAGGTTTTCAGTGGGCAACTGCTTTAAGTTCAGAAAAAGCTGATTCAGTAATCACTCATTTATTAGAAGTCATGGCTATCATGGGTATACCTACACAGATAAAGACAGATAATGGTCCCGCTTATGTCTCTAGGAAAATGAAACGGTTTTTTGACTATTATAATATTGTAGTAGAAGGAGAGGAAACATAAGTCAAAAGCACAGGAAGAATTTTCAACAAAATCACAGTAGAAAATTTCCTAAAAGTAAATAGTAAATACCCCTAAATTTCCCTAAATAGTGAGGTACAAGAATCACAGAGGACACCAAATAGAATTGACCAGAAAAGAAATTCCCAATGACATGCCAAAATCAAAACACTAAATGCACAGAATACAGGAAAATTATTAAAAGGTGCAAAGGAAAAAGACCAAATAAAATGAAGGCAGACGCATTAGAATAACATCATAATTCTCAATGAATACTCTAAAAGTCAAAAGGGACCATACAGATGTTCTACAAATTCTAACAGACCATAGATGTCAACCATACTATGATACCTAGAAAAACTTTTAGTCAGGCTGGCAGTGGGGGCACACGTCTTTAACCCCAGCACTCTGGAGGCAGAGGCAGGCGGATCTCTGTGAGTTTGAGGCCAGCCTCGTCTACAAGAGCTAGTTCCAGGACGGGCTCCAAAGCTAAAGAGAAACCCTGACTCAAAGAATCAAAATAAAAGAAAATGAAAAACTTTCAGTCACAACAGATGGAAAAAGAAAAGCATTCCATAATAAAACTAAATAAAAGCAATGTCTGGGCCCGCCATGAGCCATGGCCATGTTCGTGAGTGTCGAGGATGACGACTATGAATCTGAGCCCAACCAGAAGCGGGTGGTGGGTCGACCTAAGGGCAAGTTGGGCTCAGCCTCAGCGGTGAAGTTGGCTGCCAACCGAACAACAGGAGGAGCTCGCAGGCGCTGGATGCGATGCCACAAGTGCGAGGCCTGCCTACGGAAGGGGTGTGGAGAGTGTTACTTTTGCAAGGATATGAAGAAGTTTGGAGGCCCCAGGCGCATGAAGCAGAGCTGAAGCAGGCGGCAGTGTATTGTGCCAGTGCTGCCCCACACCGCCGTGTGCCTTGTGTGTGGCAAGGCAGGGAAGGAGAACACAGTGGAGGAGAAGGAAGGCAAATTTAACCTCATGATTATGGAGTACTCTATCTGCAACGAGACCACCCACCCTGGATAACTTAAGGAATCAGAGGCTGTGGTCAAAGATGAGCTTCCCAACTGCTGGGAGTGTCCAAAGTGTAACCATGCTGGCGAGACAGAGAAACAAAATTGTGATCCTGGCTTTAAGTATGCCTCCAACCTGCAGAAGATGAACCGGGACAAGGAAGGGCAAGAGCCTGCCAAGCGGAGGAGGGAGTGTGAAGAGGCTCCCGATGCAGGTCAGATGAGCGTCCTAAGAAGATGTCTGCAGATGGCATCCTACACCCAAAGTCTGATGATGTGCACCTAAGGATGAAGTGGAAATATGAGAAGTCCCAAGAGCTGAGTGGACACAAGCGAGCCTCGATGCTTCAAGCATCTCCTCTCACCTCACGCCGAAGCCACCTCTAGGCAGCAGTATCAGCCCTTGGTAGAGATCCAGTCTCACTTACTTCCAGCAGCACCTAAAACCTGGCAAAGAAGATAAGCTTTTCAGGAAAAAGTGACGGTCCTGGAAGAACGCTGAGGATCGGTTGGCACTGGTCAACAAATCCCTTCGGTGCTTCAAGCAGGAACCAGAGAATGATCGGTCTGAGGCACCTCCTAATACCTGGGAGAGTGGCCAATCACGTTTCAGCTCACCCACCATTGGGCCCAGCACTGAAGGGGCTAAAGGCCCAGAAGAAAAGATGAAGATGCTCCACCTCAGTTACTGTAACCATTCCATCAACCTGCTCACTGCAGTAGGCACTACCAACCGAGACTCTCTTACAGAGATCAACCTATCAGACTGCAATAAGGTGACTGACCAGTGCCTGTCCTTCTTCAAACGCTGTGGAAATATTTGTCATATTGACCTGAGGTACTGCAAGCAAGTCACCAAGGAAGGCTGTGAGCAGTTCATAGCTGAAATGTCTGTGAGTGTTCAATTTGGGCAAGTGGAAGAGAAACTTCTTCAAAAACTTAGTTCCAGGATAAGCATGTAAATATGGAGGGTTGGGGAAAAATAGCCAGGGAGGGGAAAAGACTACAAACACAAGTGGGCTTATATTCCCTTTGGAATTCGGAACAAAAGACCACAGGACACAGTTCTGTTTCACAAGTCTTGCCAAGGGAGAAGCCGTTCAACTAAACATTTGGGGATGAGTGAGCCAGATGTTTGCCTCTGCTCTTTCTGCACCGTGACTGCACTGCTTTCTGGACCATTTCTAAAGCGGCCTTTAGAAGACATTCCAGCTGGAAAGGAAGATGAGCTTTGGAGAAATTCTCTTAGAATCCAGAGCTTACTGCTTTTGTTGATAGCTGTTTTGGGGGCACCCTGTTCCTTGAAATGCCAAGGCTTCTGGTGTCAACATAAAGTGGACCACACACACCATCCACAGCCATCTTGGCACGTTTTGTTTAGTTGGTTTTGTTACTTCTTACATTATACAGAACTATTTTTGTATACATTGTTTAAAAATTATTTATGTAAGATTTGAATGCATACCAGTGTTTTTATTGTTTAGATTGCCACCTTTCCTTCAGGTAGGGAGAACTTAACTTGTACTTCATCAATATAAAGAGCCCATCTACAGATGTGCCCGGGTGTGACAGGGCTACGACCTTCCACTTTACAGCATGTTTAACTTTGTTGAGAGCCTACTTTGTATGTCTAGAAGTTAAACAAGCATGTTGTGGATAAGTGTATAGTATAGGTAAAACACTTCCAAGTTTCAATGCAGAGTTTACCTTTTTTAAAAAATTTTACAATTCAGATTTTAGTCTTTACACTTTACAAGCACAAGCTCTTGTATTCTGTCTCTATAGATCTAATTTATACCATGAATCATGTAGAATAAACATACCCATAACCTTCCTTTCCTTTGGGGTGAAGTTGGTAACCAGGTTATTTTCTAGTTGTCAATTCTGCATCTGTAAGTGCCATGGTTGTGTGGTAGTGTTTCCTAGACTTTCCCTGATACAGTTTTACCTTTGTTGGATTTGTATAATAAACAATTGTTTAAAAAAAGAAATGGAAGGAAAGGTAAACAAAAATTGGAAGGAATTAATAAATCCCTTAAAGTAAATCAAGAAAAAAAAACATCAAGCAATTGAAAGAAAAGATTCATGACTTGAAAACTGAAAAAGATGCAAAAAAAGAAAAAAGAAAAAAACACAAACCAAGGAAATCTGGAAGTGGAAAATTTGGGTAAACATACAGATGCAAGCATAAACAACAAAATACAAGAGATATAGGACAGAATCTCGGTTCTCGAAGATACAATAGAGGAAATAGAGTCATTAGTCAAAGAAAATGCTAAATCCAATCAACGCTTAACACAAAATATCCAGAAAATTTGGGACACAATGAAAAGACCAAAGATAAGAATAATAGAAATTGAAGAAATTGAAAAATTCTAGCTCAAAACCATAGAAGAAACTTTCATCAAACTAAAACAGGATATGCCTGTGAAAATACGAAAAGATTACAGAAGACCAAACAGATGGGATCAAAAAAGATAGTACTTTTACCACAGACAATCAAACATTAAACATACAGAATACAGAAAGAATGTTAAGAATTTTAAGGAAAAAGGCCAAGTAACATATAAAGGCAGAGCAGTCAGAATTACACCTGACTCCCCAACAGAAAACAAATGAAAGCATAGGGTCCTGGTCAGGTGTTATGAAGACACTAAGAGACCACATGGATGCCAGCCCAGACTACTATACCCAGCAAAGCTTTAACTCGCCATAAATAGAGAAAATAAGATAATCCATTTAAAAGAAAACAGATTTACTCAATACCTATCCTCAAATCCAGACCTACAGAAAATAATAAAAGGAAAACTCCAACCCTCAGAAGTTAACTACATCCACAAAAACAGATGTAATAGATTATCCCACACCAGCAAATTCTAAAGAAGGAAAATACACAATACCACCACTAACAACAAAAAGAAAATTAATAGGAACTATCAATCATTGATCATTAATATTCCTTAATATCAATGGACTAAATCTTCTTATAAAAAGACAGAGGATAACATATATGACATGAAAACACAATCTATCCTTCTGCTGCATAAAAGAAACACACATCAACTACAAAGATATACATTATCTCAGAGTAAAAGATTAGGAAAAGATTTTCCTATCAAATGGACCTCTGAAACAAGCTGGTGCAGTTATCCTTATATCTAACAAAATAGACTTCAAACTAAAATTAATCAAAAGAGATGAAGAAAGTCATTTCAAATTCATTACACAAAAAATCCCTCAAAATGAAATCTCAATTGTGAACACTGATGCTCCAAATACAAGGGCATCCTCATTTATAAAAGTAACATTACTAAAACTGAAATCACACATCAAGTACCACATACTAATATTGGGAGACTTCAAAATACCACTCTCACCACTGGACAGGTCTTCCAGAAAGAAACTTAACAGAGAAATAAAGGATCTAGCAGATGTAATGACCCAAATGGGCTTAACAGACATCTATAGAACATTCCACCCAAACACAAAAGAATATACCGTCTTCTCAGCACCTCAGGAACCCTTCTCCAAAACTGACCACATACTCAGGAACAAAGCAAATCTCAACACATAGAAAATCCCCTGTGTCTTATCAGACCATCATGGCTTAAAGTTAGAATTCAACAACACTAATTGCAGAAAACCAAAAACTCGTGAAAACTAAACAATGTTCAATTGAACCACCACTGGGTCAAGGAAGAAAGAAAGAAAGACTTCCTAAAATTCAATGAAAATGACCACAAAACATGCCCAAACTTATGAGACATAGTGAAAGCAGTCCTAAGAAAAAGAATGTAGCACTAAATGTCTACAAAAAGAATCTGGGAAATTCCCGGATTAGTGAATTAACTGAACACCTGAAAACAAGAAGCAATAACAAAATCAGAAATTAAAAAAAAATGAGACATAACATTAGACTAAGAGGAAACCAGGGAAAAATCAGGTCATACTTCAGAAATCTATACTCTAAAATATTAGAAATCTTAAAGAAAATGGGCAATTTTCTGAATAAGTATCACATACCAAAATTAAACTCAGACCACATAAGCATATTAAATAGACCTATAACTGCTAAGGAAACAGAAATTGCCCTCAAAAGTCTCCTAACCAAACGATTCCAGGACCATATGGTTTCAGCAAAGAATTCTAATCGATTTTCAAAGAAGAACTAATACTAATATTCCTCATATTGTTCCAAACAACAGAAACAGAAGGAACTTTGCCAACCTATTCTTCAGAGACTTCAGTTACCCAGATACCCAAACCACACAGACACAACTAAAAAAAGAGTATACAGACTAAACTCCCTCATGAACATAGATAAAAAAAAAACTCAATAAAATACTAGCAAACCAAATATAAGAACACATCAGAAAAATTATCTACCCTGATGAAGTAGGCTTCATTCCAGAGATGTAGATATGGTTCAATGTACAAAAACCCTTCAATGTTATCCATAATGTAAACAAAGTGAGAGAAAAAAACCACAGGATCATCTCACTAAATGCTAAAAAAGTCTTTGACAAAATTCAACACTCCTTCACCATAAAGGTCTTGGAAAGAGGAGGGATAGAAGGAGAATACCTAAATGAAACAAAGGAAATATACAGATAGCCAAAAGCAAACATCAGACTAAAGTGAGGGAAACTCAAAGCAACCCCATGGAAATGAGAAACAAGACAAAGCTGTTGAATCTCTTCATATGTAGTCAATACAGTACTTGAAGTTCTAGCTAGAGTAATAAGACAAAAAAAGAGAGATTAAGAGCTACAAACTGGAAAAAAAGTCAGGCTTTCACTCTTTGCTGAGGATTTGATTATATGTGTGTGTGTGTGTGTGTGTGTGTGTGTGTGTGTGTGTGTGTGTCCCAAAGAATACCACCAGAGAACTCCTAAATCTGACAAAAACCTTCAGTAAAATAACAGGATACAAAACTAACTAAAAAAAAAAAATCAGTAGCCGTCCTTTATACAGATAATAAATGGACTGAAAAAGAAATCAGAGAAACATCACCCTTTACAATAGCTACAAATAACATAAAATATCTTGGGATATCTCAAAACAAACAAGTAAAAGACCTGTATAACAAGAACTTTAAATCTTTTAGGAAAGAAATTGAAGTAGAAATTAGAAAATAGAAACATCTCCCATGCTCTTGGACAAATAGGATTAACATAGTAAAATGGCAATGTTACCAAAAATATTTTACACATCCAAAGCAATTCCCATCAAGTCACAACACAATTCTTCACAGATTGTGAAATAACACTAATTAATATATTCAAAAATTAAAATAGTATAGCCAAGACAATCCTGGAATAAAAAAGAAAACACTGGAGACAACACAATTACTGACATCAAACTCTACTGTAGAGCTACAATAACAAAAACTGCCTGGAAATGGCATAAAAACAGACAGGAGGACCAATGGAATCGAATTGAAGATCAGGATATCAACACACAAGTATGAACAACTGATTTTTGACAAAGAAGATAAAATTTTTGAATAGAAAAGAAAAACTTCAACAAATTGTGCTGACATAGCTGGATATCAACACCCAGAAGAATGCAAATAGAAGAATGCAAATAGCTCCATATCTATTCCCATGCACAAGCCCAAATGAATCAAAGACCTCAACATAGAACCAACCACATTTTTGCATTCCCACCAGCAATGGATGACTGTACCCCTTACTCCACAACCTCTCCAGCAAAGGCTATCATTGGTATTTCTGATTTTAGCCATTCTGACAGGTGTAAGATG
>NW_004949220.1:390529-401296 GCF_000317375.1 Microtus ochrogaster | reverse complement strand
AGCCAGTACGTGCAGTAGGATCAAAAACCCATGGCCATTGTTCTTGAGTTCTCAGTAGTCCTCATTGTCCACTATGTTCAGCGAGTCCGGTTTTATCCCATGATTTTTCAGACCTGGGCCATCTGGCCTTGGTGAGTTCCCAACAGAACATCCCCGTTGTCTCAGTGTGTGGGTGCACCCCTCGCAGTCCTGAGTTCCTTGCTCGTGCTCCCTCTCCTTCTGCTCCTGATTTGGACCTTGAGATTTCTGTCCAGTGCTCCAATGTGGGTCTCTGTCTCCTTTTACCGCCTGATGAAGGTTAATATTCAGGAGGATGCCTATATGTTTTTCTTTGGGTTCACCTTCTTATTTAGCTTATTTAAACAGATCATATTAACAGCTACTGAAATAGAAGTAGTCACAAAAGTTTTCTAACAATAACAACAAAAGTCCATGAACAAATGGAGTCAGCTCAAAATTTAATGAGGCTTTCAAAGAATTGATGCAATACTCATGAAATTAATCCACAAAATATAAACAGAAAGAACATTACTTGTTTCTTTTTATGAGTCCACAAAAATTGCCCTAATAGGAGAACCACAAAAATACCCAACAACAAAAACAACAAAAGAGAATTGTAGACCAATTTCCCTTATGAACATGTGTGCAATAATTTTCAATAAAACACTTGAAAGCTGAATCCAAGAACACATGAAAGAGATCATCCACCATGATTAAGAAGGCTTCATCCCAGAGATGCAAGGATGGTTGTAATCCACCACGTAAACAGACTAAAAGAAAATATTCACATAATATTAGCCTTCTTCTTTTTAGCCTTCTTCCCACAAATAAAGTTTTGAGTACCCCTAACCAACCAAGTGAAAGACTTGTATAATAAAAACCATAAAACATTAAACAAATAAATTAAAGATGAAAAGATGTCCCATGTTCACAATTCAGTAGCATTAAGTGAAAACGACCATTTTACTAAAAGCAATCTAATTACAATTCCTGTCAAAATTCCAACATAGAACTTGAAAAAACAAGTTCCTCCCTCATGTGAGCCTTAGTCATAATTCTATTGCAGTGAGTAGAAAACATTGAACAAGGCAATTATTACAAGAGAAAGGATTTTATTGTGAGGTTGCTCATAGATTCAGAGATTTAGCTCATTATCATCATGGTAAGAAGGATGGTAAGAATGCAGACACTGGAGCATGAGCTAAGAACTACTTACTGTAAGCAGAGAAAGAAAGACTCTAGGCTTGGCATAGACGTTTGAAATCCCAAGGTCCACATTTCCTTTAACAAGGCCATGCCTCTTTATCGTTCTAATGTTCCCAAATGACACCACTCTCTGGTGACTAGGAAGTCAAATATGAGTCTTTGAGGGACGTTGCGATTCAAGCAACTACATTCTAATCCTTGAATCCCATAGGTTTAAAACCATATCATATTGCAAAAATTTATTCAGTTCAACTTTAAAAATCCTTGTAATCTATGATAGTCTTAAAATTATTTAAAAATCCAAAGTTCAACATCTCTTCTGAATCTCATGGCAATCTCTTAACTGTAGTCTTCTATAAAATGGCACAGGATATATATATATATATACATATATATATATATATGTATATATATATATATATAAGCATTCCATAAAGTAAGGGAGGAAAAGAAACATAATGAAGAAATGCTAAAACAATGTAAGTTCAAACCTCAGCAGGAAAAAACTCTAAATTCTAAATTTTACATCTATTTGATGTCAAGTGCTCTTCAGGTTTTCAAAACTTCTTTCAGCTTTGGTTGTTACAGTGTACTTCTTTCTCTTGGGCTGGTTTCACACGCACTCTGTTGTTTTCCTGGGTAGGTATCTCATTTTTTTGGCATCTCCAATATCTTGGAGTCTCCAATAGAAACAAGACTTCACCTTCACAACTTCACACAGCTTCTCTGGGACTTCTCACGGGAACACTTCTGACACATGCCTGGCCTTGGTGGATTTCCTAAGACAAGGAGGGAGATTCTACAACCCTTTTATTGTATTTTTTACTATAAAGCCAGAACCAAGTTGCTGGATCTTCCAAATTCTTCTGCTTATTAGGCATAGAACTTGCATCCCTCCTTGAATTACATTTGCATCAGCTTTCTGTTGAAGTTGGTTAAGGTTTTCTTTATTTCCTTCCTACAAATTGAAAGCTTAGCTGGTTGGGGTCTTGCCCTAATGTCATCACTCCTTTTATTTCGTTTAACACCAGGGTTCTCTAAATTTTTATCTCCTTGAGCACTGGACTTCCTAGTGCTCCTTTCGTCCTCAAACTGTACGTTTTTTATTTTCTCACTGCTCAGCTTGCTCCTTTTCATTATAAATCTTCCAATGCCATTAATCTAAAACTCCTCTCTTTAATCTTAAACACATTTTCAGGACAGGGGAAAAGAGCAGTCACATTCTTTGCCAAATATCACAAGAATGGTCTGTAGGTCACTTAGCAATATCCTTCCCTTCTGAGACTTTTTGAGCCAGGCCATCATATTTTATACTGATCACAGCATCACATCTTCAAAGCTCCTACTAATAAGGCCAATTTAGCACTGTTTAAAGAACTTAACTGCTTTTCTAACCAAAGTTCCAAAGTCTACATTCTACCAAAATTCAGCATGGTCAGGCCTATCAGAGCAATACCTCAGTCCCGGTAACAATTTATGTTAGCCATTGTTCTACTGTTGTAAGGAGATACCAAGAGCAAGCAAATTTTTATAAGAGAAAGCCATTTACTTGGGAGCATACTTACAGTTTCAGAGGATTAGTTCAGTATTATCATGGCAGGAAACAGTGGCGTGCAGGCAGAGGCTGAAGCAGTAGCTGAGAACTACATCCTGGAATACAGGTAGATAGAGACAAACTCTTGTCTTGACATGGACTTTTGAGATCCATCCCCAGTGGCACACTTCCTCCAACAAGGTCACATCTTATAGCCCTTCTAATGCTTCCAAATAGGGCCACTCTCCAGTGACTAAGCATTAAAATACATGAACTTTGGGAGTATACATTCTTATTTAAACTAGCAAAATGCTGAAACACACACACACACACACACACACACAAAATCAGGATACCTAAATCAATCAATCCTGAATAATAAAAGAACTGCTGGAGGTTTAACCATCCCCAATATTAATTATTCTACAGATCTATAAGAATTAAAAAAAAACATTGTATTGGACATAAAAAGAGACATATTGATCAATAGAATCAAGTTGAAGACCCACATATAAACTTACAAATATACAGAGAGAAGTCAGAAATAGACACAGAAAAAAAATGACAGCATCTTCAAAATATGATGTTTGTCAAACTGGATGGCTGCATGTGTAAAATGCAAATAGATCCATACTTATCACCCTGAACATAACAACTGCAGAGAGATCAACGACCTCAACATAAAACCAGAGAGAGTAAATCTGATGGAAAGGAGAGTGGGCAACAGTCTTGAACTCATTTCATAGGAAAAGACTTACTGAACAGAACACTGATAGCACAAGCACTAAGAACAACAATTAGTAAATAGAAAAGCTTCAATAAAGCAAAGGACAAAACCATTCAGATAAAATGGGAAAATGGGAAAGGATTTTACCAACTATACATTAGAAGGCTAATATCTAAAATACATAAAAAATATTTTAAAAACCTAGATATCAAGAAAGCAACCCAATTTAAAAATAGAGTACAGATATAAACAGACAGTTCTCAAGAGAAGAAACACAAAGAGTTGAGAGGCACTTAAGGAACTGTTCAATGTCGTTAATCATCAGGGAAACGCAAATCAAAACTACTTTGAGATTTCATCTTATACCTGTCAGAATGGATGAAATCAATAAAATAAATGACAGTTCATGCTGTCAAGAATGTTGCTGAATACAAACTAGTACAACCACTGTAGAAAGAGCTGTGGCAGCTCCTCAGAAAGATGAAAATATATCTACAAAAAGATCCATGTATATCCCTCTTGGGCATATACCCAAAGGACTCTACATCCTACTACAGAAACACTTGGTCAACTGTGTTCATTGTTGCTCTATTTATCATAAGCATAAATCGAAAACAACCTAGATGTCCATCAAAGATAAAGAAAATGTGTACATTTACACAGTAGAAAATTACTCAGCTGTTAAAAGAACAAAATCATAAATTTCACAAGTATAGGGGTGACACTAGAAAAAATCTAAAAAGGTAACCTAGCTCCAAAACAACAAATACAGGTTATATTTGCTTATATGTGGAAGTTATCTGCTGTTATAGTTGGGGCTTCTACTACTGTGGAGGGACACCATGGCCACAATAGCTCTTAAAACATTTAATAATGATGGCTTATATTTTTAGAGGTTTTGTTCATTGTCACCATGGTGCAATATGGTAGCATGCAGGAAGACATGTACTGGAAAAACAGCTGAGAATGAGCTACATCTTGACCTGCAGGTAACTGGAAGTGGACGGAATGTCACACTGAGCAAAGCTTTAACAAAGAAGACTTCAGAGTCTATTCTCACAGTGACATACTTCCTCCAAAAAGACCACACGTATTCCAACAAAGCTACACCTCCTAATAATGCCAATCTCTATAAACTTGTGGGGGCAAATTACATTCAAATTGCTACATTCCACTCCTTGTCCCATAAGCTTGTAACAATATCATATTGCAAGATGCCTTTAGTTCAACTCTGTCCCATATGCTTTTACAGTCTCAACAATGTTTAAAAGTCTCTCCTGAGATTCATACAATTTCTTAGTTATAATCTCCTACAAAATCAAAGTTAAAAATTCTATCATATACTTCCAACATATAAAGGCATGGGATATACATTAACCATTCAAAAATGTAGGGAAGGGAGCATAGTGAAGAACTACTGGAACAAAGCAAGACCAAAAACCAGCTGGGCAAACACCAAACTTTGCAGCTCCATGTCTTATATCAAAACATTCTTCAGATCTCCAACTCCTTTTACCTTTGTTGAATGCATCATGCTTCTTCCTCTCAGGCTAGTTCCACTCCTTGTTAGCAGTTTTCCTGGGAAGGGATCCCATGATACAGGCATCTCTAATATCTTGGGTTCTCCTAGGAAATCCAGGCTTCAACTTCACAGCATAACACTTTGCCTCCCTAGGTCTCCATTTAGGGACACCCTAACACATGGATGGACTCAGGGGCTTTATTTATGCATGGAGGCAAATTCCATAACCCCTTTTTTCTCTCCTTAAAGCCAGAACCACCACATGGTCAAAACTGCCAAATTCTTCTGATTACTGAGATTGGAACATGACCGCTTGTTCAATTACATCTTCACCAGCTTTCTGTTTCTGATGGCTTTCTTCAATGCCTAAGTTTAGCTGTAGACCAGATGAACTGCAAACTCAGAATCTACCAGTCTCTGCCTTCCTAGTGTTGGGATCAAAGAGATGTGCTATCACACCTGGATCTAAGCCTTTTTTCAAATTCCTTTTCACAAGTTGAAACCCAGCTGGGTGGAATCTCACCCTGAAGTCACTACTCACTTTAAGTCTTAATATGTTTATCTCTTTGACCACAGGACTTATCACCAGTCTACTTCCTGGTCCTTCTTTCTCCTCAAATTGTACATTTTCTATTTTTCTATTATAAGCTTGCTCCTTTTCTAATAACTACATGTCAGAGCCTATACTAAGCCAATTACATTCAAACTGCCAAGTCTTGGATTGTCACAGCATAATTATATAAGTACAGTGGTTGGGTATAGAGTAAATGACTGAGGGGGATGGAAGAATATCTCTAAGAAGAGGAAGCAGACTGTGTTGTTATGAATGAATGTGGGGGCTGGCCTGGAAAAGGAGGATGCTATAGGGAGGAAAGGGAAAGAGGAGTGTAAAGGAGAAATATAAAAGAGAATGACAGCTGAAACTAAGTGCCATTTGAGGGATTGTATAAACCTAATAAAGTATAAGCTTCTTAAAATATATACATATATGAAATAAGTCTAAATTGGAATCACCAAATAACAGGGAAGATAAAGTCCCAACTAGCCATCTCACATCACAAAGTCAAACCCCCAGCAGCAGGAATGCACCATATCTAAGATTTTGGCCAAAGTATACCCATGCAAACTCTCAAACAACACAATCTATTACCAAAGCCGTTGGGTACTTTCCACTAAGTGTTGATAATATCTACTGAAGACAATATTCATTGAACATGGAGAAGCCCAGCAGGTTCCTACTTAGAGCCTTCACCATTACTAACTAGTGTTTATGATACTATAAGTCACTTAGCACACTATATATGGAGAAAAGTAAACAACAACCCAGATATAAACCCTGCAATACACAATGGTGACTGGCCTGGTAATATGTAGGTACAATATTAGCACAAGGGTTGATACAGTAACCAACCACTGTCTGACTAGTATGAAGCCCCCTTTCATAATATGAAACCCATACCTGACACTGTCCAAGTGGCCAAAAAAAATCTCTACTCCTAATCCAGAAACTATTTCCAAGTTATAATCGCTCTCAAAGAAAAATTTCTCTTCAGTGGAGTTTCACTGGATATACAAGCTAAACATAAGGGCAGGCACTATGTCCAGCAGTAGGTAGACAAAACAAAATGAATTTCAATGGCATTTTTGAAGTTAGTTCGTCTCACAATGCTTTGCCTGGATCTTATTATTTGTTTAAATTTACAGATCTTTCACTTGTATATTATAGTTTCTGATTTTGTTTTTATTGGTTTTCTATATGTTTCTTTATGACTGTTGTGCTTTTGGTGGTAGGGGGTATTTTTGTTTATTTGTTTGTCCTATTCTAATTTCTTTTTATTTTATCTTATTTTATTTTTTAGATGCCTATTACAATAAGATAGAGAAAGAAAAGGTGTGGATTTAGGTGGGTGGGACATTGGGGAAGATATGAGAGGAGCTGGGGAGGAGAAACCATAATCAGAATATATTATATGAATAAATCTACTTTCAATTAAAAAGAAAGGGAAAAATGTGGAACATATATATATATATACAGTGAAATTTTATTTGCCCACAAAGAAATTTAATTTTTAGAAATTGAACACAATGGGAAAACATTATATTAAGTGAGGTAACCTGGCTTAGAAGACAATATTCTTCCTCACATGCAGATTCTAGCCTATGACTGCAACATATGTTTACACAAGTGGAATGAGTGATTAAAGACTTGGATACTGGGGTCAATAGGACTACATAAAAACAACCTTTAAAAAAAAGATGAGGAAGACAGTAGAACACCATGAAAGGGGTAATAGGGTATCTGGTACAGTGCTGAAGAGGAGACAAAGAGAGAAAAGGGGTAATGTACCAAAATGAAACATATAAAGAAATTCCATATAGAAACAATACTTTTTAAACAAATTTGGAAAACAGTTTTGAGAGTCAATAAAGAAAGCAGAAAATCATCCAAACTGAATAATCAAACTCATCGTTCTTTTATCTGCTGATCTCATTTGGAGTAGGTACACTTACCAAAAGACTAATGTGTCCACAGCACAAGGTTAGACTATATCAGTAAAACCACAGTAGTCATTTTCCCGGTGAGCTTGCAGACTGCACAGAATACAATATCTATAAATAACACACATTTGGAATAATATTGACAAGATTTGAGGAAAAAATTGCTAACCTTAAATGGGAGATTGGATCTTAACATGGGTTAATGAGGGAGAGTAATTCCAGGTACATAGATACAGGAACAAAAACTAAGCAGTGCACAGGAACTTGGACAAGATAGGAAGATACTGTTGATTAAGCAGGACACCGGAGGGCACTAGGAGGAAACACATTAAAAGGAAGTGGGGAAAACACAAGCAAAACCTTAATATCAATTAGGTTTTATTTGGAAGACAGTGATGAAGCTCTGCGGTTATTTAATCAAGGGAATAATGCAATCAAAGACGTACTCTGCATAATATTCCTAAGATGTTATGGTAAAGAACAAGTACTGGAGAATAGTCAACAGAAACCTCTAAGTCTTCTGGTCTAGTTCAAAGAAGACTAAGAAACAAAATTAGACTTTTTTTCCTCCAGTGGCTGCCATCAGGTGAAGCAAGATGGATGAATCAAAATACATCCAGGAGCCATGGAGGAAGAAGCAAACCGAGGTGACGTGCTTTCCTCTGAGGATCCACTGCTGGCAGTATCTCCACCTCTCTGCTGCACCCAACCCATCCTGATAACGCATGAAACTGGGGTACAAGGCCAAGCAAGGTTATGTCATATATAGAATTCGTGTCCTCTATGGTAGCTACAAGTGCCCAGTTCCTAAGGGTGTGACTTACGGCAAGCCTGTTCATCATGGTAGTAATCAGCTAATGTTTGCTGGAAGCCTTCAGTCTGTTGATAAGGAGAGAGAAGAACGCCATTGTGGGGCTTTGAGAGTTCTGAATTCTTTCTGTATTGGTGAAGATTCCAAATACAGATTCTTGAAGGTTATCCTTATTGATTCATTCAGTAAAGTCATCCGAAGGAATCCTGGAACCCAGTGGATCACCACACCAATTCAAAAATACAGGTGTGTGGGCTAACATCTACTGCCCACAAGAGCCGTAGTTTGGAAAGGGGCACAAGTTCCACCACACTATTGATGCTCAGGAGAAAGCACGTTGCTCTCCAACTCCACTGTTACCACTAATACACAATGTTTGTAAAATTTCATGCCTGGTAAACAATTAAGACTCGTCAAAAAAAAAAGTCAGAAGAGAGGCTGAAGTGTGTTATGATACATAGAGAACTGTAAAGGCCTAGCATCTGTGATATAGAGGAACTCACTACAGGCAAAAGATCACTGAGAACAATGAAAATAAAAGCAAAAGGATAGCTCCCAAATACAAGTTTCACCCGTGTTTCAGGCACTGGCAAGGTGGGTAAGAAGTTAAAGATACATTCCAGAATGTCCAGTTTCAAATAGTTTTATTTGTTAAAATTTAGAATGCAAATGAAACCTATGATGTTAAAGACAAAACAGACCATTAAAAGTTGGAGAATGTGCAAACAGAAAATAATTATTTTGTTGAAGGAGCTGCGGGCCGCGTTCCTGCCACCTGACTCCTGACCCCCAGCTAGCTTGTGCCCCAAAATAATTACACGGAAACTGTATTCTTTTAAACACTGCCTGGCCCATTAGTTCCAGCCTCTTATTGGCTAGCTCTTACATATTGATCTAACCCATTTCTAATAATCTGTGTAGCCCATGAGGTTTACCAGGTAAAATCTTAACCTCCGGCTGTCTGGAGTGGTAGAATCATGGAGACTGACTGACTCGGCTTCTTTCTCCCAACATTCTGTTCTGTTTACTCTGCCTACCTAATTTTCTGACCTATCAGGCCAAGCAGTTTCCTTTATTAGTTAACCAATGAAAGCAACAGATAAGATACAAGACCCACCTCCATCATTATTTTAAATACTAGCATAAGTATATATGTGTCACAGGCCATGAGAAGCAGGTGACAACTAGTGTTCAATTGTCAACCCACCAGAGGCATGGTTATCTGATGTTTGTTTCACTTAGCAGTCCCCATAATCAAATATCTATATCTCTACAGTAAAAAAATCAAAGAAAGCACAATAATATACATAATCCAGACTCTGTGTATTTTTTGTTTTTACATGATTTATTTGTTTTTATTATACTTACTGTCTATTCAAAGACTTTGTTTTATTTTTAAAACTATTTATTTCTTCTCATAACTGTCTGCACTCTTGTTCCCTCTCTCCCAAGCCTACGTGCATTTTGTAAACACACTCGGTAGCTGTTTTACTCTCTGATATTTAGGCAAGCTTTATTTATTAAAATACAGACTTAATGCCACTACACACAGACACGTCTCTACAACAGAAGTTACCTCTGTGCTGCTATCTTCCATTTGGCATGACAAACAGTTCGGAAAGGAGTATTACATATTGATCACATTTGGGACTTTCAAAGATAAAGAAACATTCAAGCTCAGAGAATTGCTCTTGTTTTACATGTGTATATAAACTGGAAACTTAACAGAAAAGAGGAGAGAACAGCAGAAGAAAAAAAGCAAAGAAACTGATGCAGAAAACTGCATTGTTGAGAATTCATTTTCACCCTTAGATCATTCTAAGTTTTGTGCTTGTTGTGAGTCTTCTTCTGACCTGTGATGGAACACTGAGGCTGGAACTCAGAAATCCCCATTACATATGGAAATTATTGGCTACATAAGATTATAAATGAATATTTTATAGAAAGAAGAAAGTAATCAAATCAGACATTCTGTCCCTTATATGTACTTCCTTCTTGGGGTTACAGAATAACAGTCCACCAACAAATCTCTGTGGTCTCTTATAGGGGTACAGGATTATGTTTCGATTTTCAAGACAGGATATCTCTGTGATGCCCTGATGTCCTGGAACTCAAACTGTAGACCAACCTGGCCACTCAGAGATCCAGCTGCCTCTACCTCCCAGTGCTAGGAATAAAGGCCTCTACCACTATGCCTGGCTGTGCACAGGATTTTTAAAGACATCTATTTCAGTATAATTTGGAAGAGATTGTGATTAAAAATTTCCACCTCCTCCCTGCCTTCCTTTTTTCTCCTCCTCTCCCAACTCCCCACTTCCCACTTCCCTCCCCCTCCCTCTCCAGTCCGAAGAAGAGCAATCATGGTTCCCTGCCATGTGGGAAGTCCAAGGTCCTCCCCCCTCCATCCAGGTCTAGGAAGGTGAACATCCAAACAGACTAGGCTCCCACAAAGCCAGTACATGCAGTAG
>NW_004949220.1:386859-390325 GCF_000317375.1 Microtus ochrogaster | reverse complement strand
GATGTGGGTCTCTGTCTCTATCTCCATCCAGCACCAGATGAAGGTTCTATGGTGATATGCAAGATATTCATCAGTATGGCTATAAGATAGGGCCATTTCAGGTTCCCTATCTTCAGCTGCCCAAGGAACTAGCTGGGGACATCTCCCTGGAAACCTGGGAGCCCCTCTAGAGTCAAGTCTCTTGCCAACCCTAAAATGGCTCCCTTAATTAGAATATATACTTCCCTGCTCCCATATCCACCCTTCCTTTATCCCAACCATCCCATTCCCCCAAGCTCCCCCCATTCTCCCCTTCTCACTTTTCTCTCCCCATTTCCCCTTACCCCCATCCCATCCCACACCCAAGTTCTCAATTTTTGCCTGGCAATCTTGTCTACTTCCAATATCCAGGAGGATAACTATATGTTTTTCTCTGGGTTCACCTTCTTATTTAGCTTCTCAAATCAGTGTGGCTGTTTCTCAGGAAATTCGGGATCAACCTACCCCAGGACCCAACAATACCAGTCTTGGGAATGTAGCCAAGAGATGCCCTATCATTATACAAAAGCATTTGTTCAACTATGTTCATAGCAGCATTATTTGTAATAGCCAGAACCTGAAAACAACCTAGATGCCCTTAAATGGAAGAATGGATGAAGAAAGTATATATATATTAGAGTACTACTCTGCAGTAAAAAACAATGACATCTTGAATTTTTCATGCAAATGGATGGAAATAGAAAACACTATCCTGAGTGAGGTAACCCAGACTCAAAAAGATGAACATGTGATGTACTCACTCATAACTGGTTGCTAGCCTTAAATAAGGGAACCTTTCATTTGTGATCCTATAGAAGCACTCAAGGAGGTTTACAGCAGTCTTTGTTCTCTGCTGGCTGAGATCAACAGAGCTAGAACCCACCCCTCCATGCTGTGCAACAAGGAGAAAATTGGAGTCTTCTCAGAAAGAGCAGCTTTCTGTGACCAGAAGAAATTAATCAAACTTTCCGTATCTGAAAAAAAAGAAGTGAAGAAGGGAACCTACATTTAAGTTCCCTGGAACTTTCTCCAAAAGGTAATAACTGGAACACACATTGATGGAACACATGATACAGCAAGCAGCCATTCCTCTGACTCCTTATTTTGGATGTTCAAAGTCTTCAGTTTTTTAATTTAAAAAGATATTTTTAAAATAAATTCAGACAACACCTATGTATAATAAAAATACATTAATTATTAATTAATAGACTTTTAGAATTAGGAATTTCACCAGTTTGAGTTTGAATTCCAAACTTAACTTTATATTGTTTCTGTAATCCATATTTAATATGCTTACATTTGAAGATATCTCTTAGGTCTGAGATTTTTTTTCAAATTTGAAACATTTGCCTCATACATAATGAGATAATTTTGAGACTAACCATGTCTTAATATGAAGCTCATTTATGTTTCATGCACACATCTAAAATACAAAAGGTGTAAAGACCTCCTACACAAAGCCTGAAAATATTACACAATATAATTTAGTGATCCACATCTTTGATGTGACATATAAATGAGCTCAACTATTATGTTCCTTTTTAGTATCACATGAATATGCAAAAGTTTTCATATTTCTGTACAGATCAGGTTTTGGATGAGCTATTATTCTCTCAGTCTAGAATTTCTTCAGGCTCTTCAGATCTTTTCTTTTTGCCACCCCAACAGCATCTTTTCCTTCAGCACTTAATTCATGACATCCTTTTCTATTCTGAAATACGTATTGCCTTTAATAACTTCTTTATCAAGGCTATATCTGAAGCTCAACCAACAGTGTAGATTCCTGGCATTCATGAGGTTCTGGTTTGATTCCCAACACCAAATAATTTAGGTGCAATAGCTCATGCCTGCAATCCCAGCCACCCTATTAATAAAAAGTCATGCTCAATATTCTTTTAAGTCTGGTATTCTAGAAGCAAGCTGGAGTTCAAGTTTTCCTTTACAATAACAAATTCAAGAATAATCTGTGAAACATGAGAGCCTGTGTCCATCATCCTCTAAAAATAAAGAACAGCAGCAACAAAAGCAAAGGTTTTTTTCTCATTTTCCTTGAGTTTGAGGTTCAATGGAACCAACCATTCCAAGTACAACATGTGAACTAGACAGAAAATCTGTCTAGCCCAGTGCAGTTTGTTTAAGTTAGTACACATACAACATGAGGATTTTGTTTCAAGAATGACTAACCACTTGATCCTTTGCATATGAGCAAGAAAGAATAAATGATTATGTTAGCTGTCATCTTGTAACCATCATGTGGTAGCACATATGAGGAAGGAGAGCCAGTCTTTACCAGATTCTAACTAAATCTCTGGGCTTTATAATAATGTAAAGGAACTCCAGGACAGTGTGAACTGAATTTCTGATATCTATTATTAAAGTGTTATAAGAGAAAAAACTATAATCAAGATCCAGATCACAAAGTAGGTTTTAAACTTAAAAGTTAAGTGGATTTAAAAGAAATAGTGTGAGGGATGCTAGCTTTGATGAGATCTAACCTTCATCAGAAGGGGCATAGCAGAGGGCATAGCCACAAAACATACTTCCAGCACATTTCTGAAGTGTCTGCTCATACACTAATGACAAGAAGACTTTGTTAATAACTCTACTTCTAATTTCTAAACCATTCCTCTTATTATATGCTAATACCACCAAATTGGACTCTAATTAGCAGTTCCTATGAAGGTCTCAAAAATTCTTTGACCCACAACTTAGTCAAGAACTCAATGTGGATAGAATGATTTTGCTCTCACCTTCCAGTTAATTTGATCGTGAAAAAGCTAATGAACTCATTCTTTACACGTTTTCCTTCTCCCTAAGGTGTTTTGAATCTATGCACTTGACTTGATGTTTCTTGTTATCAACAGTAATCAAGCATACCACTGAAAATATGTTGTCTGTCACTTCGATTCTTACTCCCATCAGCAGCCAGAAGAATGACTACAGAATAGTAAATCTCAACCCAGTTTTCCCAGATTCACAGCTCTCCAATGGTTCTACAATGAGCTGACATCAATGACAGAAACCTCACTCTAACACAAAAGACACTACAGGTTCTGTCCCTTCTAAACTTTTGCTACATGGCAGTCAGCATCATCTCAATCTTTCTTTCTATTGTGTGCATAGTTCATAATGTATCTTCCAAAGATACACCTTCCTTTTGTAAGGACTCTTGTGTTGGCAGAGGCCACTTGTTCATTTTCCAAAAGACCTGACTCAAAATAATCACACAGAAATCTGTATTAATTGCAATACGGTTTGGCCAATAGTTAAAGTGTATTTCTGGCTAAGTCTCATATCTTAAATTAACCCATTTCTTTTAATCTATGTGTCACCACATGACTGTGGCTTACTGGTAAGGTTCCAGTGCATCTGTCTCCTACAGGCAGCTACATGGCTTCTCTCTGACTCTGTCTATTCTCTCTCTCTCTCTCTCTCTCTCTCTCTCTCT
>NW_004949220.1:381989-386759 GCF_000317375.1 Microtus ochrogaster | reverse complement strand
GCTTACCAGATGCTGGTAAACTATAAAATGAGTCACTTCTCAATCTTCCTTTAATCCTATTTTTTTCTCTCATATTAGGAGCTAGATTCTTCTTTTGCTCTTTCAATTCTCACTTTTAAATTCAATATACTTTTTTGACCTTGTTTTAGTTGCCCAAAGGAGAAATATATATGTATGTATGTATGTGTGTGTATATATATCTCTTTAAGTCTGGCTTTACTCAGTTAAGCCATTGGCCAAAAGCAGTTTCTTTACTAACCATAGCAATAAAACATATTCACAGCATACATCACCTTCCACTGCACTCTTTATTAGCATCTTCTCCATACACAAGTGTTTTTCTGCCTTCTCTGTTATTAGCAAAATGTTTTTTCTGAATTCAAGAAACTGTAACTCTCTCAAGGAGGCTATCACTAAGTCCTTGGACTATACTAAGCCCACATACTGCCTTCTTTTGTAGCATGGGTGCATTACTTTTCAGTTAATTTTATGGTAGCAAATTATATCTTTATTTGAGTAAATGAAAATTATTATTTGTATCTCCTACTAGTCTATGAACTTTGAGAAGGCGGGGGCCACAATGGCTATTTGGCTCTTTATTTTATCTTAAAAACTATCAAAGAAGTTGAATCATTGTTAACATTCAATTGAATGAATTTGCAAATAATCCATGCTAAGTCTTGTAATTTTTTATACATATTTTATTTTGTATTTTCAGGTGTTTTGCCTGCATGTATGTCTGTGAATCATGTACATGCAGTTTCCATGGAGGCCAAAATAAAGAATCAGATTCTCTTGGAATTGTAGTTACAGATGGTTTATTAAACACCATGTGGGTGCTGGAAATTGAACTCCAGATCCTCTAAAAAAGTACCCAGTACTCTTAGCTACCAAGCCATCTCCCAATACTCTGTGTAAGTCTTTATAATAAATGTTTATTCATTCTTCCTTGAGTGCTATTTCTTTGCTATCCACAAGGTCATGGGCTAAGGGGAAAACATGTTCCTCTTAGCTCTTAGCTTACCAGATGCTGGTAAACTATAAAATGAGTCACTTCTCAATCTTCCTTTAATCCTATTTTTTTCTCTCATATTAGGAGCTAGATTCTTCTTTGCTCTTTCATTTCTCACTTTTAAATTCAATATACTTTTTTGACCTTGTTTTAGTTGCCCAAAGGAGAAATTGCTCTTTCTTTTATAGTATTTGGTTAACAGTCATATGTAACAAGTAGAGATGGCATAACTGGATAATAACATGTAGAAGAATGAAAATACACCCATATCTATCACCATGCACAAAACTCAAGTCCAAATGGATCAAAGACCTCAACATAAAGCACTGAACCTTATAAAAGAGAAAGTGGGAAGTACACTTGAACACATTGGCACAGGGAATCACGTCCTAAATATAACCCCAGCAGCACAGACACTGAGAGAAACAATTAATAAATGGGACCTCCTGAAACTTAAAAGCTCTGTAAAGCAAAGGACACCGTCAACAAGACAAAACAAAAGCCTACAGAATGGGAAAATATCTTCACTAACCCCACATCAGACAGAGGACTGATCTCCAAAATATACAAAGAACTCAAGAAAGACAGACTACAAAAGATCACATAATCCAATTTAAAAAATGGAGTACAGACGTAAACAGAGAACTCTCAACAGAGGAGTCTAAAATGACTGAAAGACACTTAAGGAAATGTTCAACATCTTTAGTCATCAGAGAAATGCAAATCAAAACAACTCTGAGATTCAATCTTACACCTGTAAGAATGCCCAAGATCAAAAACACTAATGACAACTTATGCTGGAGAGGTTGTAGGGTAAAGGGAACATACCTGCATTTCTTGTGGTAATACAAGCTGGTCCAACACTTTAGATGTCAGTGTGGGGATTTCTCAGACAATTAGGATACAACCTTCCTCAAGACCCAGTAATACCACTTTTGGGTATATATCCAAATTTTGCTCAATCGTACCAGAAGGATATGTGCTCAACTATGTTCATAGCAGCATTGTTTGTCATAGCCAGAATGTGGAAACAACCTAAATGCCCCTCAACTGAAGAATGGATAAGGAAAATGTGGTACATTAACACAATGGAGTACTATACAGCAGAAAAAAATAATGACAGCTTGAATTTTGCAGGAAAATGGATGGAGCTAGAAAACGTTATTTTGAGTGAGGCAACCCAGACACATAAAGACAATTATCACATGTACTTACTCATAGGTGATTTTTAAAAATAAATCAAAGAAAGACAGCCTACAAACCACAATCCCAGAGAACTTAGACAACAATGCGGACACTATGAGAGACTTACATAGATCTAATGTACATGGGAAGTAGAAAGTAGAAAAAGAAAAGATCTCCTGATTAAATTGGGAGCATGGGGAGCTTGGGGGAGGATCGAATAAGGGAGGATTGAATGGGGGGAGGAGAGCCAGGGAGGGGAGCAGAGAAAAATGTATAGCTCAATAAATATCAATAAAAATGTATAAAAAATCTATTTAACAGAAGTCATTTGCTTTTTTCTATATTTTGTATTTTCCTTAGCATATTTTAAAGTAAGAGAATAAGGCAAATAGTAAGTTATATGTGTGTGTATATATATATATATATATATATATATATATATATATGAATGCCTGTGTAACTATAGCAATAACCAGACATGAAAGCAATGTAAGAACTGAAATAGTGACTTTTGTTTAAAATAATGAGAGAGTATAGGGAGAATTATATTCAAAATAAGGACTTTCTCGAAGTGGAATTGAAATTTCTAGTATAACGTTTTTGCTTATTGTCTGCCCTTTTCATTTTCTTACTAAGAAGAAAGTCCCAGTAAGTAATCAGAAATCATTCACATTGTTTTAATATATGATGCAGACAGGGTACGTTCTGTAAGGTGGGACTCTCCTCCCTTCTTTCCTATATGATTGTTAACATTAATTGTTCTACTTGACAACAAATGTAATCACCCAGAAGATAAGATTCCAGGTCTACTTGTGAGGGTATTTCTCGACAGGGAAAACTGAGATGGATATTACTTAGCCCTAGGTGGAACCATCCCATTGCTCTGTTCCCATATTGAATAAGAAGAAAACTAGGTATTCACCTCTCTGCTTCCTGACTGCAAATCCAAGTATGACCAGCTGCCGTATGTTCCTATCTCCGTGATCCTCCACCATCATGGACTGTGGCCTGGAATTCTAAGCCAAAATAATCTCTTCCCTCCTAAAGTCACATTCATAAGCTATTTTGTTGCTGAAAAATGAGAAAAATAATACGTTGCAATTATACTCTGTTCCAGAGGGTGGTCTCTTAACCTTATTAATAGCTGCTGAACTCATATTTAAAGCAAAATGAACTTAATTCACCTATTCAGATCTGTCTTCAAGACCTGGGATTTGAAAACTATAAAGAAAAAAGCAAACTACAGCGTAATGCTGCAGAGAACTTCACTTCTGTTTCAGAATACTGTTATACATGCATGTAACAAAGAAAGCAATGATTCAAGGAAGGATGTTTGAGTTCAGAAAAACATGATTAGAAAAACATGTAAATAAATGTCAGTAAGCACATACTAAATATTAACAGAGTACACCTTTCAGAGAACTTTCTCAAGACAGAACAATTTAAATACATATGCCTGTCATTGCTATAGATTTTATATCTGAGGAAACATGAAAACAGATGGAAGACCATATCCAAATTCAGGGTACAGAGAAAACAGAACTCAGCAAATCCTTTCACCAGATTGGGTTCTTATATTTATATTCTGTCATCCAACAAGGATAAACATGTCTTATAAAGAGAATGCAAATGTTTGTTTAGGGAACAAAATGCATTTAAAATAAAAAGACCCTTTATCTATTATCTTGGAGCCTTTCACAGTCCCGCAGGGTTTGTTTACTATTCACCATTATTTTGCCTGAGTTCTGCCAGGCCCTCTCACCCTAATTAAAGCAAAAGGAGATGAAGAAAAATGTGTCAGATGGGGAGAACTCAAATCAAGTAATCCCATACTAGGTCTAAATAGGGTATAATAAGGTGTTCTTTATTAAAGGGGAACTCATGGATGACAACAAAGAACAGGAACAGACTCCAACATCCAGGTGTGGTGAGTGGGGAGAGAGAGAGTGAGCGTGTGGTAGGACCCACGTGCTTTTTGGTGCCCAAGGTCATGCCCAACCTGGTCCAGCCTGTCAAAGGTCATTGGCTGAAGGAGATTCTTCATCACCTCCCCTTTTGTCTAAAGAGAGTTCCAAACCCAATACAAAACTATATACAGTATAAAAAGATATCAAGTATAAAAATTGGAATTATAACCAAAATAAACAATATTAAGCAAAAAACATATGCTAAGTGTTTCAATAATTTTTCTATCCCAAGGATTTTGTCTTGTATTAGAAATGGCAAGGCTAAGTTATAGGAGGGAAGTAACTAAAACTATTTAGTCTTCAACCCCATCAAAGTCCCGAGAAGGGAGATAATATTATTTGAGTAGGCAGGAAGTGCAATTAAGTAACTTCTAAAATGTGCAATAGTGGACAAAGACTATTAGCTATGTAGGTAATCATCCAAAGTCACATTTGCAATGTTGGAGCAACCAACTTTTTCTAAGGCCTAGAGTAACTGACAGACTGTTTCCAGAGGCAGGAAAATTTTCAAAACCATCTTAGCCTGTCTTGTTAAGGTTTGGCAGTCTTAATTCATTTTCCTGCTTTAGGCAATGTCAGTAAATTGGTGTAGGTGTAATAATCTAT
>NW_004949220.1:363462-375350 GCF_000317375.1 Microtus ochrogaster | reverse complement strand
TGTAATAGTCTTTGTTGGTCAGCAATGTCAGTAAATTGGTGTAGGTGTAATAGTCTTTGTTGGTCAGCAATGTCAGTAAATTGGTGTAGGTGTAATAGTCTTTGTTGGTCAGCAGTTGTAGTTGCAGCCATGGAATGGAGGGATCAGACGAAAACGATACCAGCAGTTGCAAACTATCCCGCTCTGGTTCCATGCACTGCTGCCTACTGAGACACTGACAAATACGCTTTGTTTAACAAAGAGCAGTTATTAAGGATGATTAAAGCAGTTCCGTACACGAGAGTTTGGTGGCCAGAATAAGAAAGAAGCTCAAAGCTTCTTTTCAGTCATGAGTCCTGAGCAAAATGGTGGGCTGTGGAGGGGAAAGTCAGAGTCCTATGCAGCGGCAGGTGGCCAAACATGCCAAGCTGTTAAAGCTGGAGCGTGGTGGGTGGGGGAGGTTCTGGTAAGCATAGACTCATTCCCACGTGGGGCGCCAGATGAAGAGGAGCATGTCAGATGGGGGGGTGTACAAATCAAATAATTCCACACTAGTTTCGAATGGGGTATAATAAGTTGTTCTTTATTAAAGGGGAATTCCTGCATCACAATGAGGACCAGAAATGGAATCCAATATCCAGATGTGGTGATCAGGGGGAAAGAAAGACAGCATGTCCTGGACCCATGCACCTTTTAATACCAGAGGCCACACCCAACCTGGTCCAGCTTCTCAAAGACCATTGGCTGAAGGAGGTTCCCCATCAAGGAACGCTTATGAATACAATAAAAATAAAAAGTTTTAATAAAGAAAAATACTGTGCCAAAAAACTGTGCAAACTTTAATGATTAAACCGTGTCTTCAAGGTGTGCATTTATGACCAGGAAGAAAAGAGGGTAGAGTGCAGAGTGTTGGAGTACAGAAGGACAAGAAGGCAAACACAGTGTACATGGAAGTGTATTATTTTATTGAAACCTATGAGTAAACTAGAATGATCTAGCACTTTCTTGTTGCTATGGTAAAACCTCCTTTTACCAACTTAAGGGAGAAAGAGGTATTCTGGCTTAAGTTGACAGAAGTAATGCATCAGGAGCTTGAAACACTTGGTCACATCACATCACAGTCAGAAATCAGGAAGGAAGAAATGCATGCAATTGCTAAGTTTGCTTTCTTCATTTTGTGCCCAGGAAAAGCTCTACCCACTGAGAAAATGTTCCTCATATAAGTCACTGTACCTGAGATATTCAACCACAGATTTCCTCAAAGACTAACCTTAATTAGAAAATCCCTGGGTGACCCTGGATTATGTCTGGGCCAATTTTTTTGGGTGATTTTAGATTCTGTCAAGTTGACAACACTAACAATTACATAAAGTTTGTCCAGAAAAGATGGAATGGGTACAAGAATAACATTTAAAGTTTTCTTCAGCCAGCATAGTCAGAATGCTGAACAACTAATACTCAGTTCCATAGCAGTTTCTGGGAAGTCCCACCTTCCCCTCACTCTACCATGTGTTTGACTTGTTATGGGAACTAGAACAAAGAATAGTGTGGGGAAAGATAGAAGAAGATAACTTAAGTCCTTCTATGAGAGTATTTCAATGTAGTAAAACTCAATGTGGCCATTCGTGTGTGTGTGTGTGTGTGTGTGAAATTGCACTTGGGACAGTCTTAGATGAAGAAATCTCTCGGTTCCTACAAGGTGACACCATGAAACACAGAACACAAAGGGAAAGACACTAGTGAGGAGAACAAAGAACTAAAGCTGAAGGACCATGCTCCTTATGAGGAGGTTGACCCTGCAATGGAAGACATGGGGAGAAATAAAGGATTTGAGTCTTAGAAACATCATTCTTGTCTTAGAATTAGAGTTGAATTAGTAAGACCAGACAACTGAAAGCAAAAGGAGACAGTGAAGATGCAATAGGAGCATCCTAACTGCAAGAACCCTAGCTAATGAGTCTCTAGAACCTCCTTTTGCTCTAATATGAGTATATAATTGATAAGTTACAATATTCCTATTTTAATAAATTACTGGATTCACAAGATAGTAATAGACATTATCAAAAAGTAAACCAAATCAGGTGGTTAACAAATACAATAGTCAGTAGTGGGGTTTCGTGGAAGCAAGTTTGACAGCCGATCGGGAGTCCAGCAGGTAAGCCCACTTTCAACCCCAACTCATGGTGTAAAATCTGCAATCTTGATTAGCTGGCAAAATGTGAGCTGAATTATAGCATTGATGTGCCAAGTTACCCTTTAACCCACCAATTTCTCTCTTCTCCCTCTCTCTCCCTCCCCCCATCTTTCGCACACACACACATAAATGGCTATCATTTTGGAATAGAATTGCTCAGTGTGATCACCTCCTGTTGACTTTAATTATTCTACAGTTATGTAGCAATATTCTCTCTTTCACACTATTCCATCTCATATGAATATAACAAATTAATCTTTCTTTGGGTATTTTGGTCATGTTTTACTTTCTTCTTTTTTTGCTCACAGATGTTCCAAGTCCTTATATTTATGTGTTTTTTGTTTTTCAAATCCATATGAGAATCTTTTTATTTTAATAGTAAGCTTAGGCTTCTTATATTTACTGTAATTGGTGATGTATTTGGACCCATTTCTTTTGTCCTAGATAGCATTTTCTACACTCTGCACTGTTTGTGCTTTATCCTTTTTTTTTCTTGGAATAATAAAAATGTTTGATTTTTGAAAGAAAACAAGACATTTCTGGGTAAAATATAAAATATTGAGCTGTAAATCACCAAAATGTGGGACAGCTCTCTGCTCTCTTCTACTTCCCTAAAGCAGGAGAGACTCATGTCTTCCTCCCTATACATGAGAAACAAATTTTCCTTTTCAGTGTTGTTAATATGCTCAGTCCTGACCCAGAAGAATCTTGGGAAAGACTTGCCTCATTCCTATAGTTTGTTTATTAATTAGAACCCTGTAATAGGTTTCTTTTTTGTCCAACCTTTGCCTGCTTTTCTCTCATTTTGTTTCTGAGATCTTGTTTAACTATGAACTTAAAAAACTTGGAAAAAGAACATGTCCCTCTTTCATTTCCTATTTTACTTCTTTCTTATTACTTTAGATGTTCCATGGCCTGTTTCTATTATTTATTGGCCAGATTTTAAACATACTAATGCAAAACATGTTTAGTTTGGTCCAGTTTTACAGCACAGGACTAATACTAAAGATTTTTCAAATGCTAACATACCTTTTGCCATTTAGAGTGGGCCCTTTTCACCCATGAGTAAGTTTACCTTATGTGACTTCTTCTGGGTCCCTGGCATAATCTGAAGTTAGAACTGGTCACCCAAAAGACAAATTGATCAAAGGTTTGGAATATTTTGTTACACCTATATCAAGAATGCTGAAATCAACTCCCCCCAAAAAACTCAATTAGATTCAGTGAGCTTCTCTGTGAATTCTAGATGGTATAAGAGCTCCACAAGTCACATCAACATGCCCTATAGATAAGTGCTATTCAGCTGTTCTTAAGTTGTATTTTTTATTTAAATGCTAAGTGTCTCTGGGACATTTCCCCTAACACTCAGGCCCATGTTAACTAACTGTCAGATTTGAAAAGGCATCACAGAAAGTGTTGACTGAGAGCTGATTGGTCAAAGGTATATGATACTGGTCTCTCAACTGACATCCTCTGTAGTAGGCCAGCTTTACAGACTCTCAAATTTGGGGGAACTGATAGGAACTCCACGCAGTATCAGAACTGAATAGGTTGGAATTTAACTGAATTGCTAGATATTCAGTGTTTGTCCACAAAGTTACATAATTGGTTGTTCATGTTAAAAAGTATCCCAAATAGCTAAGGAAGATAAACATGTCCTTAAGTATCTTTTCACCATTTGAAATTCTTCTGTTGAGAATTCTCTGTTTGATTCAGTGCCCCATTTTTTAATTGAGTTACTTAGAATTTTAATGTCTAGTTTTTAGAGTTCTTTATATATTTTGGAGATCAGACCTTTGTCTGATGTGATTTTAGTAATGATCTTCTCCCATTCAGTAGGTTGCCTTTTTGTCTTAATGACTGTGTCCTTTCCTTTACAGAAGTTTCTCAGTTTCAGGAGGTCCCATTTATTCATTGTTTCTCTTATAGTCTGTGCTACTGGGGTTATATGTAGAAAGTGGTCTCCTGTGCCCATGCATTGCAGGCTACTTTCCACTTTCTCTTATATCAGGTTCAGTGTGGTCAAATTTATATTGAGGTCTTTAAATTCATTTGGACTTGAGTTTTGTGCATGTTGATAGATATGGATCTATTCTGATTTTTCTACAAGTTATCATTTATTAAGGATGCTTTTTTTCTTCCATTGTATAATTTTAGTTTGTTTGTTAAAAATCAGGTGTTCATAGGTGTGTGGATTAAAATCTGGGTCTTCAATTCAATTCCATTGGTCAACATCTCTGTTTTTATGCCAATACCAAGCAGTTTTCATTACTGTAGCTCTGTAATAAATAGAGTTTGACGTCAGGGATGGTAATGCCTCTGGAAGTTCCTTTAATATATAGGGTTATTTTGGCTATCCTGGGTTTTTTATTTTTCCATATAAAGTTGATTTTTGGTCTCTCAAGGTCTGTGAAGAATTTTGTTGGTATTTTGATGGGGATTTCACTGAATCTATGGATTGCCTTTGGTAGGATTGCCATTTTTACCACGTTGATCCTACCAGTCCAAGAGCATGGAAGATCTTTCTATTTTCTGTTATCCTCTCCAATTTTGTTCTTAAAAGACTAAAAGTAAAGCCGGGCGGTGGTGGCACATGCCTTTAATCCCAGCACTCGGGA
The DNA here is from genome assembly GCF_000317375.1 of Microtus ochrogaster. Lineage (NCBI taxonomy): Eukaryota > Metazoa > Chordata > Mammalia > Rodentia > Cricetidae > Microtus > Microtus ochrogaster. Next base: position 370,559 of record NW_004949220.1, on the reverse strand, counting down.
GGCAGAGGCAGGCGGATCTTGTGAGTTCGAGACCAGCCTGGTGTACAAGAGCTAGTTCCAGGACAGGCTCCAAAACCACAGAGAAACCCTGTCTTGGAAAAAAAAAAAAGACTTAAAGTTCTTTTCAAATAGGTCTTTTACATCCTTGGTTATAGTTACCCCAAGATACTTTATGCTATTTGTGGCTATTGTAAAAGATGATATTTCTCTGATTTTCCTCTCAACTTCTTTATCTTATATGTATATAGGAGGGCTACTAATTTTTTTTAGTTGATCTTGTAACCTGCCACATCATCTGTAGGAGTTCTCTGGTAGAGTTCAACTTCCTTAGCTATCAGGGAAATGCAAAACAAAATGATGTTGAGATAGAGGGGGGATGAAATGGGAATTTTGATTGGTATTATTTATAAAGTAATAAAAAAAGAAAAAGAATGTCCCAAACCATTAAAACATTTCCCTACAAAATGAAGTTAACAGTAATTAATATTTCAGCATTTTCCACAAGGGAAGACATTAGAGCATAAAATTCTAACTACCCATGTGTGACTTATGACTTTTTGTTGTGAGAATTCATTCAACCAATAGCCTTTTGGGTACCAGTCCATTAGAGCATGGTTTGAGGTACTATCTGTGGACTGATAAGAACAGTCGGGAAGCACCTTCGCTCTCTTGTGTGGTGGTCAGAGACTTCTTTGCAACTTCAAGCACCCCCAGCACAGAGGACCACAGCTCTCTACCCTTATTGTGATTTTTTCTCAAATAACTAATTGTTATCCTTCATTCCAGGCTCTCATGAACTTCCTTAATTACACCTACAACTTTTATTGTTCACATAGCAATAATATTTAAATTATGCTTAAATTTACTGTTGTTGCTTTCTATTGATTTCTGGACATCATTCTGTTTCTCCTAATTTCAAAATATGTCTGTAATCATAATTTTCTTCATTGGGTTTTCTAGTAATAAATATTTTTGTTTATGTATGGTTACCTCACTTATTGGTATTGAAGGTAGAGGCAATCCTATTATCAACTGTTGGTCAGCAGTCTAGGACCTACTCTTATCTAATATATCATGATCTAGGTTTACTGTATTCGTTAAACAAGACATTGGCTGGGTAATTATTACTTGAACCAGAAGCCTAAGTTCTGTGAGACAAGCTAATTTCACACTGTTCTGAGTACTGATACAGCAAATGTGAAGTTTAGAATTCTGGCTACAAAACACGGTCAGAGATAGAGAAGTTTTGTGATATTAAAAACAGTTCTTTCTAACAATCACAGGAATTATGTAGTTTTAAAGTTAGATGGAATCTTGTATCATCAGTTGCTTAATTAAATTACAAGTGGAGTTCATATCCCTACTGGGAGCATTTATTATGAAAGTGTGGTAACCTGTGATTTTGGACACTCTTGCTGAATCTGAATTGCCTGAACTCTGCAAGCTGATAAATCTCCCATTCCAGTAGAAAGAGCCCCTTCTTTTTGCGAATAATGGGGTCTTGTCTTCATGAAAATTCTGTAAAGTTGTAAACTGTGTAAAATTGACCTCATGACCATCACGCCCAAAGATAGTGGTTATTCTTATGCCTGAAATCTATGACACTTCATTTTTACATTGCATTTAGAGTCAGAGCAAAGTACACCCTCAGAAGTTCACCTCCAGAGAAAAGGAAAGAACACACAATCTGGATGCTGGAGGCCCCACCCAACACATTAACTATCTAAGGTCCTCTCCCACCCATTGTCTTCTGTCCCACTATATAACTGCCCACTGTCTGCCCACCCACAAGCTCTCTACTCACCATCTTTTTTTTCACTCCACTTCTTTCCTGCCATAAAAATCTCTTCACATCCTAAGACCCTTGAGATTCAGATTCAGAGTAGACCATGTGCTTGGTCTCCTTCAGGGCCAGCTTCACAGTAAACTGTTTTATTCTTCTGCCTCCAGGGCTATAAGTATAGTGGTGAGTATTAAAGAACTCATGTTTCTGAAACAGAACTCTTTTGAGCCATTTACCAAATAATCTACAAGATCACAAAAGTCTTCAAAAAAATCACACTGATTGCCATTGACTATTATTCAAGTAAAGGAGAAAAATGAAGCTGAACTCCATAGAAACAAAAGGTTGGGAGAAGTTTAAAAAATGGAGTGAATTTCAGAAAACATGCTGGAGACTGCAGGAATTAAGGGGAGACTGGTCAAAGTGATCAGACTACCTTTAACTGTGAACTGTTGCTTCATCATCACATGTATGCTATCACCCTTCCACAGAGGAATGAGATTTGGGGTTTTCAGTAACTGCCTTTCCAAGGCATGGCTTCCAGATCCTATCAAATTACCCCATTACTATATTGTAAGGATGGTAGGAATCTAGAAGAGGTTTACACCTCGGAAAAACAGAACAAATTTCTATAAGCATTATTGTTAAGAAGCATGTTTAGATTTTATTCAAGTTTGGTTTGTGGACCCCAAGCCCAGTGGTAGGGGAGACAAACTCACACTGGAGACTCAGGACCATCCAGACATGACAAAGTTATAAACATATGGAGAAACTGGAGGCTAGGGAGAGTAAGCAAGAGTATAAAATGCTTTTCCATACTTTTTTATCAAAACTATTGCTCACTGGAAAATAACTTTTCTTTACAGAAACACATGTTGACTTAGAACAGGTTTTAGCAGAGGTAGAATATCTCACCATAGACTCAGTAATGAGGGAGAATCCAGAGTTCTTTCTCTTGAGTTCTACATGTATTGACCATAAAGCCCAAAGATCAGCCTGCCACCAGGGGACCATGGACAAATATCATCACTGGTTTTGTTTAAATAGAAATTTGGCAGATATGCGAATTTAGTGACACATAATTTATTGGTGTTTGACTGTAATAGAATTCTAGCCAAATTAATGTTCTTGTGAATAAATTAAATCATTAGGACCACTGAATCGTGAAGAAAAAACTAATTATAATAATAAAAGGATTAATAGTTCACCAAAGTTTCAAAGTTTAATAAATTTAAATAAATCTATCTCAGAAGCTCTACTTTAAAAATATTTGGGGAGGAATAGTATTTGATGTTTACAACCAGATAAGGTCCACAGGACATCCTTACATTTCATGAATGGCTTTTCTTCAAAGATTTCCTCTGATTGCAATCTCCTGATAGTAAAAGGGGATATGCTTTGTGAAGTATGCATGCATTCTAGTGGTGATTATCTGAGGAAAACTATGCAAAATCTGTCTTAATATTTTATACTGTTTTTCTTCTAATAACTGTCTCTACTTTGATGCTCAAAACTTATTGTGATGTTAGATATATTGTGATGTATTCATGGCTCAAAACTGATAATTCATGATTCATAATTAATGTTTGGCAATCAGCATGAAAATCCTCGGATATCCATGTCATATTTGTCCATTGAAGAGGTCACAACAATCAAGCTGTGGCCTTTGACAAAGTGGAATCACACCTTGGGAGGGATATAAACATGAAAACAAACCCACCTTCATTTGCTTTTCCATCTGACTAAAAGGATTATATATAGATCCATATAGCACATGTAGTTTTAGTTCATACTTTCTTCCTACTTCAAAAATCAGATGTCAGGGCAGGGGGTCTTAGTCAACATTGTTAAAAAGCTCCAGGAAGTTGTGTCAATCAGTTCTAGCCAACATATCCACACGTTTATGTTTGGGTAAATTTTCACAGTACATATCAAGCATTTACACTTAGCCAATTGTGAAAATGCTCCAGAATCTCCCAGATCTTGGGGACAGCTCCCCAATAACATGTCCCTAAAATGTAAATAAGAATGAAGTTATTTTTCAATAAGTCTATGGATAAAGGGAAAATATTTTTTAAGTGACTAAACCAGACTCAGAAGAAGAAACACTGAGTGTTTTCTCTTTAATATGGAATCTATCGGGAAGAGAAGTATGTAAATAGGAGGCCTTCGGAAAAGAAAGAAGACCAGAGGGAAGAGGGTGGAATGACAGAAAATTTTTGTGGTGAAGATGAAAATGAGCAAAGTGTGAACCTATTGTAAGGACTGGAAAGAAGGCTCTGAGATTAATAACAGAGTACCTGGGTTCTGTTTCTAGCACTCGAAACTATTTGTAATTCCAGTTTTAGGGAATTTGACCTCTTTTAATCACTGTGGGTATCAGCAACACTGACTATGAACATACATACATTCACATCCAGAAAATAAAATAACTATAAAAACTTTTAAAGAGCATGTCCTAAAAATGCCCACTAACTAATACAATGAACATATACTATCATAATAACAGTAACAAGATCAGTTCCTTTGTTCTATTACACATATGTTTTCTTATCATTCCTCATTCCAAAATATAATGACTCAGCAAGAATACGTGCTTGGATTTGCTTTTAAACTTTTCTGGGGAGACACAGCAGACATGTCTCTTCACCCTAGACAGAGAATACACAAATGAACATAATGATTTTAATAAAATACAACTGGGTGAACCAATAATCTTCATTGAAATTACTAACAGGACTTTGGGGAGATTATCCTGTCAGTTGCTGGTCAGTCTCATCTCTTCCAGCAGCAATTGTTTACTGTTTCCATACTTTGGGAACCCGTCCCAGGGACTCTTGCAAGTTTCAGCTTCCAGATATGTGACACTTGCTGACTTTCTGACTTTCAAGAACTATTCCTCCTTTTTGGAGGAAATAGCTCAATTTTTAAGAAGTTGCTATTCCGACTTATCTGATCCCCTCATTAGAATGTCAGCCCTATGTAGAATGGTATTTTATCTGCTTTTTTTGTGGTTTCATCCTCAAACAAGGGTAAACTGACGAGTACAAGTTGAATGAGTGAACACCTTCAAAGAAGTGAAACTCACAGGTACACATGGAAAGAAGAACATAATTTTGATAGTAATGGACTTTACTACCCCTCCAAATCACATTCCTCTCGCCTTCCTCTTGTTATTCTACAAACACAGTTCCCCTGCCCTCACTTACATGAACATGCCATGGAGCACCCTACACAACCAGTTCACAGAAGTTATTCAATCTGGGTGATCCAGAGACAACATAGTTGATTTATTTGCATTATGTTATTCTGTCGTTGAAAACAACATCATGGATTTTGGAAGAGGATTTTGTCACTGGTGAGGCTGACCTCAGTGTTGTGTCCTATGGTTCTTCCTGGTGTGATGCTATGAGTAACTTTTTCCTGTCCCTGTCTCCTTACATTGGTGGAGAGGTACGTGCGCACATGTGTGTGTATGTGTGTGTGTGTCTGTGTGTGCTTGTCACAGTCATATGTGAGTTATGGGTGTAACATACACTGGTGTTCATGTGGAAGTCAAATGATAAAGTCAGGCATCCGTTCTAAGCTTTCATCTTGTTTGGAGGTGAGGTCTCACTTTTGTTGGTCATCATTGCATGTGTCAGACAAGAAGCACTGAGGATTCTCGTGTCTCTGCCTTCCACCTTTCTGGAAGAGACTTGGATTACCAAAGGAGCACTATCCCAACCCAGCCTTATGATGTGGGATGCCCCTCTGTATGCTATGAATCTACTTTGGGCCCATTGTAGTGTATAAAAAGGTCAAAGTGGGAATTCCAAGCAGATAGGGGAGAGAGTAGGAGAAGTCAAACAGATGCTGTGTAACCACCACAGAAGACATATGCCTGATGCCACCTTACTGATAGGCCACAACCACGTGACTATGCACAAATTAATAGAGATGGGTTAATTTAAGATATAAGAGCTAGCTGGGAATATGTTAAGCAATTGGCCAAACAGTGTTGCAATTAATACAGTTTTGTGGTTATTTTGGGTCTGGGTGGCCAGGAAACATATAAGCAGTCTCTGCTAACAGATTGGCATGCCAAATGTGGGCAGATTACATCCACATAAAACCTGAGAAAACTTGGAAAGGGATTTTAGAAACAAAAGAAGAGAGCTAAGCACAGATTCTTGGTAGCTGGCATTTAATTTTCCAGATGGACTCTGTTTGTTGGTGGCAAACAGGGGCTCCATTAATGCTTTTCTCTGAAAAGGATATGTTTATGAGCACACCATATATATATATATATATATATATATATATATATATACATATATATATATATATATTCCTCTCCTGAGCTGTCTCTTGAGCTATGAAGATAGCCAGGCTTGAAGACTTGGTGTGCCTTTTACTAGGGATTTGCTAAAGCCAACTTTGGAAGAGAAGAGAAAATATTTTTTTTTAAAAAAAATGGTTAGTTCAAAGCACAGTTTTTATTTTGTAGATGAAAAATGCCCAGGCTACTGCAGGATTATGAAGGTTATGAACCATGCAGAGCCAGGGTTCTCTGTGACAGATTATTCTATGGTGAGGTGCCAGCCCACAGACAGAAAGTGTGGAGACTCGGATGGTGACTACCAACTAGGAAGAAAATTTCACTGATGACTCAGAAGACTCCTGAAAGTCTGATCATAAAGCTTACTATTGCTATTTAGTGTGCCAAGAATGCCTATTTGCCTTTATTTAGAAGGTATATATTAATTGCCTTCATTTTGATGTCAATTTTTTTATTTGCTTTATTGTAGAGGTGGGGACGTAGCTGTGTTACTCAAGATAACTTGGGCTTAGGCACTCACTAACCTTGTAGGCTCATGCTTACCCAGATGAATACAAATATGCACCATTGCACTTTTTTTTAGCTTTTCTTTAACATCTTTTCCTTATTTGTTAATAGATTCAGATAGAATTCAAAGTTCCACTATAGTGATTAGAATAACTTTATCATAGATTATGCTTCCCCATCAGAAATCTTTCTTGGTCATATCTATGAATGAATCTTTTAAGGATCTTTGAGAACCTCCATCATGTTGTTATTTTTGTGTAATATGTGTTTATATGCACTATTCTGAACATTGAACCCATAGATTTTATCACAAAACTTGTGCAAATAGAGTATTAAGAATAGAATGTTCAAAATGTTTATCTCCCACTTTTAGTATTATTTCATATCATTGTTCCAAATTGTAAAATATGTTTTTTTTGAATATTTATTCTTAATTTTTTTTTTATTAAGAAAGAAAAAAAATTTTCCGCCTCCTCCCAGCCTCCC